>NW_026067925.1:11135112-11201212 GCF_014885135.2 Alexandromys fortis | reverse complement strand
GAAAAAAAAAAAAAAACAACAAGCCTGGCGGTGGTGGCGCACGCCTTTAATCTCTGCACTCGGGGAGGTCGAGGCAGGTGGATCTCCGTGAGTTCAAGGCCAGACTGGTCCACAGAGCCAGTTCCAGGGCAGGCTCCAAAGGTGGATCTCTATGAGTTCAAGGCCAGACTGAGCTACAGAGCCAGTTCCAGGGCAGGCTCCAAAGCTATGGAAAAAATCTGTCTCAAACACAAACAAACAAACAAAAAGCAAGAAAGCAGTTTGAGCAAGTCACGGTAAAGCAAGCCAGTAGCAGCCACCCACCCCACCCCACCCCACCCCACAATGGCCTCCTCACCAGCTCCTACCTCCAGGATCCTGCCCTGTTTGAGTTCCTGCCCTGACTTCCTTCAGTGTGAACAGCAAAGCGGAAGTGGAAGTCAAATAAACCCTTTCCTCCCCAACTTGTTTTTTGTTCATGGGGTTTAGTCACAGCAATAGAAACCCTAACTGAGACATCAGTACGCCTCTACCTACATATATGTTCGTATATTATAGTACCTACTTTTCAAGAGTCACACCAGAACTCGTGTGCTAAGAACAAGGCTCCTAGGGTCAATTCAAGCCAGAAATGGTTCAAGGCCAAGATGTCAAGGGCAGCACGGGAAGGGGGAGATACACCTAAATCACCTGGCAAGCCCAGGAAGCAAGCTCGTAGAACCGTCTAGAACTTTAGTTTCACTTGCTGGCAGCAATCACAGAAGTCATCCTTTTTCAAAGACATTCCTCAACGTCATCATGGACCAACCCCAGCTCACGCCTTCCCTGGGCCATCTTTCTGAGCCAGGAATAGTCCTTGATAGAGACTTTTTGTGTGTTTGGGAGAGTTTTCGGTACTGTGTCAAAACTCTGCGCTCCCCGGTTAATCGAGGAGAAGGAGGTTAATCGAGGAGAAGGAGCACACCAAGAGCACACCACAAGGCTGACAGGAGGATGCTACTAATGGTGCTAGAGAATAAAGCCATAGATTTTTCCAGAGCTGAACGACATGCCCCACTCCACACCGCTCATTGGCTTCTATGCAGAGGGGGCAAACGTTCTTTGCTTTTCAGGGAAGAAGCAGCATAAATAATAAAGCATTGCTAAACAAACAAAGGGCTAAAGCCATCCATTAAACTAGTCTGCGGCACAAAAGGAGAACTTGCTTCACCATCTATGCACAGCTTCCTCTCCCAAGACCACATTTATCTTAGGCCTCAAATTAAACACATCACAACTTCACAGTAAAAATATGTTTCCCAGCGGGATTAAAGTAAAGTCCGATTAAATAAATCCCCAGAAATGTCAAGAGTAAACCTCAAGAGACTACATTCTTCTACCGTGAAATATTCCCAATGGAAATTGCATTCGGAGAAGGTCATCAAAAATCATCTATGATAAGGGAGGGGGGGAAGCAGGACACAAGATAAGGTTTGTAAGTGAGGTCTGGATTGGAACCCGTGGTTGTGGCGATGTAGGGAAATGGCCAGTCAAATGCATAAGCCACTTAACTAGTTTTGAAGAACACCCCACACTCCAAAAATGGTGTACCACCGAGGATTCTGGAATGCTCTGAAGGTCAAAGGGCTTTGGCTTGGGGAATTCAGGAAGTGACAAGGGACAGGCTCAAATGGCTATCACAATTCTGTGTGCTTTCTTGAGCCAGTGTGTTCAGTCCACAAAAAGTGTAGCAACAGTTTCCTTAAGTCCGGGCTAAAGTCTATATTTGGCGAGGCTAGTTAGCAAGGGTAAGCATTAACCATCAGCTGCCAGAAAGAGAAGGTAGAAGCTGTCTCTGCAGCCAAGTGCCACCGTCAGATCACCCCACAATGGCTGAGCTTGGCAAGGTCAAACTGAAGTGAGGCACAGTATCTGTTTACAGCAAGAGAAGGAGGGTCTGGAAACCTCTAGTGCTGGGCAGCGTAGTGCCAGATTATAGTATCAGGTCAAAAGCTGGGATGTCCTCATATGGTTTACTGCATTATGGCCCAACCACAAAAGCCTGCCTGTCTCCAAGAAGCTGTGCTAGGGTCTCAAGGTTACTGGAGAAGCACACAAGTAACAGCCATTGCAGCCTTGGAGACATAGAAGAGAGAACTGACCCGGTGTGCACTCCACATCAGGCACTATAGGACTTCACAGGCACATCCCTGGAGACCATGCCCAACACAACACAGAGAGGAAGACTCCCTGAAGGCAGGACTCAGGGAGCAGCTCTTTGCAGACTGAAGGGACCCTGGGTTTTATCTTACAGCATGCATTGCCAACCTCTGGAATCAAGCCCATGGACAATCCTTAAGTTTCTTTCCCTTGAGCATTTTGTAAGCGCAATGAAGCCTTGCTGCAGCACAAACCAGGTCCATCGCAAGAACAGACAGTTGGGGAGGTATGAGGCCTGCATGATCTAACTGATCCAGGGCCTTCAGTGTTTGCTGGCTGCTCTTCCAGGATTCCCTCAACGTTATACTGTGGTACTAAGCAATACACTGTCTAACTCCTGCAATCCACCGGGCTTCCACAACCCCTCAAGCTCCAAAGAGGCAAGAGTGACTATTTGTATGCTAATAGCTAAAGGAGTGACTGGTGGTCTGGGAGCCCTTAACACCTCTGTGTGGAGCTGCTGTCATCTGGGGAAGTACAAAGCAGAGTTAGAGGCTAGGGAATTTCAGCTCCAGGCCTCAATCTTGAGCTGAAGATGAAGATGAAATTGAATTGCTCACCTATGGCCAAGAATTTAATCAATTGTTCCTACTTAATGAGAACCCCATAAAAAACGCAAAAGAACAAGGTCTGGGGAGCTTCCAGACGGTCGGGCGATGTGGAAGTGACTGACTGGAGAGACGGCATCCCTGCGTAGGACACAAGAGCTGAATGTCCCTCCCTCCCTTTGTCTAACATGTCCCTGCTGTCTGCCTGTTCATGTGCATACTTTACAATATCCTTTATCATTGTAAGGCCATATAGATGCTCCCCCGATTTCTGTGAGCGGTCATGTCAAACTGATCAAATCTAGAGAATGAGGGTGGGAACTTTGATTTATGACTAGTTGGTCACAAGCACAAGCCACAGCCTGGGACTTGTAACTGGTACCAGGAGTTGGGGAGTTCTTGTGGTTTGGGGTCTCTGGCCTGTGAGATCTGACACCATCTCCAAGGATAGTGTCATAATTGTGTTAAATGTTAGAGCAACCGGCTGCTATCGGCTGCAGGCTGTTTGAGGAGTAGAGAAGGCCTCCACAGAAGCAGTCTGGATGGGGGAGAAGCGGGTAGGAGTCTGTTTTCTGTTCCCAGAACAAAATGATTGAGGCTGGGTGTAAAGAAAAGAGGTTTGTTGAGTTCTCAGTTTCAGAGACTAAAGTTCTAAACAGTATGGCACTACCTCTGGCGAAGGTCACCTTGGCTGGGTCACGTCATTGACAGGTGGGATAGTGAATAAGGGTGGCAGAATCCCAGGGTAACAGAGGGGCTGGGCTTGATACTTCCTTCTCCTATTCTATTTTTATTCATTTATATTTTTTATAATGATTCCCTCAGGATTCCACAAAACCAACGTCATGCTCTTCCAAGGGCAGTGGCCCAAGGTGACCTCCTATGAGGTGCCACAACTTTGCAACATCACCAAGTTGGGGAAGACATTTCCAACACATGGATCCTTGAGGGTCACACGCCACCATATCCTAACCCTAGAAGAGCAGACAGCATGAAAACACAGGATTCCTCAGTGACCCACGCAGGTGACACAGGGCTTGGCAAATATGGTCTTCAAGAAGGCTCTTCCCTGACATCTGCGTTACAACTATGCCCTCAGCTCACTCTTTGACCACATCGTGGCATTTTATTATCCTCAGAACATCTGCCGCTATCTGAAATTATTGATGTCACCTTTTACTTTTTATTCTTACTAAGAAGTGGAGCCCAGGAAAGCCCAGGTGCTATCGGTCTCGGAGGAAGCAGGGCATGTCCGCCCAGTGTGTTGGTGGCAGGCTGACCCACACCTCTTCAGTCCAGGCTTGGGAAGGTTGTTTGGCATCTTCATAGCCTAGGTACCTTCTGGGTAAAGTAGAGCATCAATGGGAAGCAGGGTTGATGCAATAATTAAATGAACTACTACTAAATGAGTTATTCAGAGAGATCGCGAGTATTCACTCTGTACCGTCTGCTCTGAATAGCAAGTGCTCATTAAATATTTTTAGATGAAATGAACATCGGAATGAGCCAGAAAGGGCCATTAATTATGTGTTGTTCTGCATTATGCTAGGGATCTGGGAGATTAAAAATAGTCCCCAAAGATAAATCTAATTGGAGAGAAAAGAAGGGATGAGAATGAGGAACATTAGAAGAAACCGTAGCAAAGCATCAATGCCAGAATGTTCTGAGAACACTAGGGGCCTGGCCCGGATGATGCCACAGGCCATGACTCACGCAAGCAGCTGGGGGACAGGTGAGTCCTGCTGCTCCAGGCTGAGGAGGAGGCAAAGGGCCAGTGTCAAGCCCTCTGTGTGACGAAGGACCCCCAGGTGGGACTTGAGAACTGCATACATCATACTTGGTGGCCCCTAGCCCCTTCCTTCCTCTCCTATGCCTCTCATCTTTGGACATTCTTCATGAGCGATGGGTGACAGAGATAGATGGAAAGAAGTTGTGAGGAAGAAGGCTCATGAGGGTTGCATAGGCTGAGAGAAGTCAGGGAACAGGCCAGGTGGCCCTGGAGTCAGTTCAGCATGCACTCATGAGGCATGCATTCACCTGGCAGCTCTTCCACCTAAACAGAATCAACAATCACAGGCACTTTGGACAGTCTTCACTGACTCAGTGGCTCCAATTCATTCTCCCACTTCCCACTGAAGAACCGCAATACCAGATCTGCCAGGAGGCATTTTCCAGGGTCCCTCTTATTTGCCTTATTAACCCTGAACCGGTGGGCTAGTTATTTACAAGTGAGGTCACTTAAAATCACATTATCAAAGATAAGGAGAGGCAGCTCAATGGATAAAATGCTTCCTGGGTAAGTATGAGAATGCGAGTTCAGATCCCAGCACCCACAGAAAAATCCGAGCATCCTTCGGAGGCAGAGGCTGGACTTAAAACGCAAACCTGCAATGGTAGCAGAGCGCAAAGTGCCCAAGTTAAGCACAAGTTAAGCAGATTGTAAGTCATTGTGCACCGGTGTTTCAGGAGACCTCACAACTCCAAACCCTGTTTGTTTCATTCGTTACTTGCAGGAAGGAACTCTCCCTCCTGTTAATGACAGAGCTTTTCTTTTCGTTTCTTAGAAAACCAACCTTCCAGGGTGGCCCCATCATGGGCCAAGAGAGGTTTTGCCAGACAAGACTGGTCTGCGTATGGCTGAAAAATAATGGCTAGCTCCAACACGAGGGGAGACCATGTCTATTTTAACCAGAAGGAGAAAGCAAAACAAAATAGACAAGAACAAACATTCAGGATCATGGCTAAGATAGCCAAACAGGGGTGTCCAAAGAGAAGGCCCTGTTGGATTTGATGCTGTTTATGAAACATAGTAAGATATACCACATGAAGTATGAACCCTAACAGTGCAAATGATCAAACAAGGAGAATCCCTTACATTAGTTTCCTGAAAGGACACAATCTCAACATCAATATTCAAGAATTTCTGCTAACAAGGAGAGGCCAGCATGTACAGGGCAGCACATCCATGTGGTGATACCTGGGAGCTGAAATAGAGAAGCTCCCAAAGGTTGCAGCCTGGAAGGTCTTGGGCCCGGAAGTATCATGGGTCTGCCTGCTGTCACCAAAGCCTTGCACTCTGAAGCAGTAGTCCCAAGCTGACTGTTGTCACCAAGGAAATGGGGCTAGGGAGACAAGCAAGTCTAGATACTTTACCAAGTGCTGGGGTGTTCTCATAACACCGGGACCTTCAAGCAGACGCCAAGAGGCAGTTTATTCTTAAAATACTGCAATGCAGCCCTGACAACAGACTCCGTGGTTGACTCTGGTTGAGGGCCACAGTCCCCAACATGACTGCACTCACGTTGAAACATGCCAGGAGCAAGAGCAGGGCTTTGCCAGGCCACTGACCCACGTTATGAATTCTCTGCTTCCCTTTGGGTTCAAGAATTCACAAGAAAGATTCACCGAATGCAGGAATTGCACTTAGGCGTGTGCCTATGGTTTCATTAGGAAGGATGCAAATCAGGACCAGCTAAAGGAAGGGGCACACAGTGCAGGTCTGAGAACATCCCAAAGAGGGCAGGTCTGTGTTCAGTGCCCTGAAATCCAGACACTCCATCCTGCTGGTGTGTCCCTGTGTGTACAAGGAGGGAACACAGCCAAGCGCAAGAGGCCATGGTTTGTGTTTCGTTAGGTGCAGTTGGAATAGATTCATCATCTGCCCGTGACTGAACTTAATCCTCCATCTAGCTTGCCTCTTCTGCAGAGGTTGGATACATTCCAAGCCTCCAGTCCTCCAGTCACAGGGCTGGCCCTCCTGATAAAGGACCAGCTCATCCCCTGAGTCATCTCATTACCATAAACCCAGGTGTGAGCCAAGGGGCTGGGCAGGAGCAAGGAAGGCATCCTTATCACTCTGGAGGTTCCATAGGGAGAGAGGTCGTCTCAGAAATCAGGGGCAAAGGGCAGAAAAGTAGATTTACAACAATTCCATAGTGATAAGACCACGGACCCAAGAGTCAGTCTAGGCTTCATGTGACTTTCCCATGTGACACTGAGTGAGTCCTTTAGCTGCTCCCAGCCTCAAGTAGTGGTAACGGTTATACAAAGATCACCCTCGCTGAATAGAAAAGCAGGCTACTACACAGCAAGACTATTTTCCTAGTCACGACACTGAAAATTGTAAAAAGGAAACAGGCCAAAATTAACGGTAATAATATATTTTACCAAACTATTATCATTTCAACACTCAACTGAGTCTCTTACATTGCAACCCATATTTGGAAATCCAACACGTATGACTCAGGTCAGCTCTGACTAGCTGCTGACTAGCTGCCTTGTTGACTAGCCCAGTCTCCACATACCCCAGAGTCAGGTAGCGCACAGCTACCAGAAGATGGCTCGGGTACAGGTGTCGTCCATATTAGTGAGTCCCTGCTGAGTGCCAAAGTTATTACTATCTGCCTACCTTTTGTGGGAGCAGACGTTTTCGTGATAGGGTTTCTCTGGAGCCTGTCCTGGAACTCGCTCTGTAGACCAAGCTGACCTCGAACTCACAGAGATTCACCTGTCTCTGCCTCCCAAGTACCACCACTAACTGCCCATATTAGTAGAAAGAACATGTGTATGTATTTATGTATGTATGTATGTATGTATGTATGTATGTATGTATGTATGTATATGTGTTCACATGAGCTAATGACCAAATAACAAAACTCAATATAGTTAACAGCCAATTGCAAAAATTAGAACTTCTATCAGCTACGTTGTACCAGAAAGTCAGCTATCTCCCCCAAGATGTGAAATTGCCACTCTTTTCTCTGGTAAATAACACTCCAATTCATTAACTACAGTTGTGTTCTGTTCCCAGGTCCTCATATCTCTTCAGCAAATTATTTTAACCCTTGAAAATCAAGTAGCCAGGCATAAAGGCCTTTGATGGGCAAAGACCCCTGGAAGACGCCCCGTGTAGCCAGATGCAGAAGGCTCAAGAGCTCTGGATGGCTAAAGAGAAAGAATGACATAGGAAGGAGCTGGGGCCAACTGAGTCACACACGCACATACACGCGCACACCCTCCATCAGTCAGAAAGCTCAACGCTTGCTGATGGTAGCATTTTACATCCACAGCCCCTATCTGTGGGAGGCTGCTAGGCACCATCCTCCCCTGCCTCCATCTAGGTCCATGGACTCTCAGCACAGAGGACTGCGCTTTTAGCTGTCCTTCAGCTAAGAATGAAGAGATCCACCTAAGAAGGGCAGGTAAGTAGACTTTTATATGATATGCAAAACTAATTATAATAAATTTAACCCAACTTGTACTTTATCAAGGAAGACAAGCTAATTATCTGTTAGAGAATTAGCTCCTATTTAAAGGTATTTTACCTTTGCAAAAAAAAAAAAAAAAAAAAAAAAAAAGAAGAAGAAGAACTGATGGGAATTCTTTCCGTTCTGATTATATCCGTGCTCTTGGGTTTCTGTATTTGCTTAAGGACTTTGGGGACTTTAGTGGTGTACCCAAAAATGAAGCATGGGGGAAATATCCATATAGACTTAGCATCTCACAGAGTCTAGCTCTTCCTGTTCTCACTGACTTTTTAAATGTGCTTTATCAAGGTCAATGAGATATCTCAGAGGGTAAAGGAATTTGCTGCCAAGCTTGATAACCTGAGGTCCTGGGACCCACATGGTAGAAAATGAGAACAGACTCTTGTAGGTTGTCTTCGGACCTCCACAGCTGTGCTGTGACTTGTGTACGTATGTATACACACACACACACACACACACACACACACACGTGCAAAAATGTGTTTTATCAACAGTGTAAAACTGTGAGTGATTCAGACAGTGGACTGTCTGCGGCCCTGGCTCTTTTATTTCCATAGACTATCTGGTTGCTTAGGACATTTAAACTGCCTCGCTGTGCCACGCCCAAAGAACAAACTCAGGATCATGGGCCACATATCAGAGCATATGTGCCATACACACAGAACTGACCCAAAGGGCAATGGGTCAACGATGGGGACTTCCCTTAAAGCTGAGGACTTTGATTGGTGGCTAGATCTTGCATTATGAGGGGGAAAGCAGGAACTAAAAAGCGAAAGTGACTTAGGTCAGTAGAACAGATAACTCCCAACAGGCTGAAGGCTAGCACTTTCTCTAAGAGGGGTTGGAGGAACATGGAGAAGCTTCTGAAGCAGCGAATTCCCTCCAGAATGTTCTCTGTCTAAAAACCTGGCTACAAGTGTAACTTCCATTAAAAGGCAAATTGGTTAAGCAGAATGTGGCCACTAGGCAGATGCCAACACTGGAGAAGAAACTCTATGACGAGCATGCAGGAAGTCAGAGCCTGCAACATACAGAATGAGAATCAGCCAGAGTTTCTATATGAGAATCTGCCAAACATGCACATATATGGGTAAGGAATGAAGAGAATATGTAAAAATGAAACCAGGGTGGTCAGGGCAGGATTAGCACAGTTCTGTTTTTTTTTTTTTTCCATTCTAAAATGTTCTTAATGTTCTAACAGTAAGTGTGTATCAACGACTTTTACTAGCACTGAATTTTCTGCAGTTTTCTTAAAGGGAAACTGCATGTACTTCTCCAGCACAGCACCAATTCAGAAAAAAAAAAAGGACCTGTGTAGTCGTCTGTCCTCCTCACCAAAATGCTGAGTCTTTCCCAAACATTGAAACAAGATACCACAAGCAGCAAAGTTTCCTTATTGCTTAGTAGTGATGTCAGATTTTTTATGGAATGAAGCTACTTAATATTACTCATTAAAAAAAAAAAGAGTAGATGGCTTATTACTATAGATATTTTATACTATAATTACAGTGGCTTTTTAACCAATATCAGCTTTTACAGACATTGTTTACAGCACTTATATATACAACTACCTGCCTTCTCCTTCCCATCCCCATCCTGTGAGAACTTCATCAGCACCAAACCATTTCTACAGACATGGCTGGCAACTGAGGAAGAGAGAAGTTCACTTGGCCAAGTGTGAAATCACATGGTCAGAAGTCCAAGTCAGCAATCTGCTCCAGAATCTTGGCTCCTTACCACCAAGCTCCACTTCCTCTGAAGAAAATAAATACATTTCTAATAGGGAGGTTGAATATGTATGGGAGGCAAGGCAGAGTCATGATTCACTCAATAGCTCATCCGTGAGGGTCAGGTATGGTGGTGCGGTAGTGTGTGATAACCGCCTTAGCAGCTGGGAGGAGCAAGCAGGGGGAAAAGAGGTTCAAGGCCATCCTCGGCAACACTGAGAATACAAGGCAAGCCTGGGCTTTGTGAAAACTTGTTAAAAGAGAGGGAGAGAGGAGAAAGGAAGTCTAAGAGCAGGAAGGAGGGAGGAGGGAGAAAGAAGAAAGGGAAGCATAAGAGAAAAGGGGAAAAGGGAGGGGGAAGATGAAGAGAGTTAAGAAACAAAAAAAAAAAAAAAAGTAAAGAAATCACAGAGTGACCTGATTAACAGGCTTTGCCTATTTAATATAACTTAGAAACATGCAAAAGAATGATATTCCCCCGGGAGCTTTAAAACATTCTGAACTATAAGCTACCTGTAGCTTCTTGGGGAAATATTAAATATTCAGTGTCCAGATCTAGAAAGAGACAGAGATCTCAAGAGGGACTCTTTAATTATATCCTAACATACTTTGTGAAAATACCTTTTTGTCGTTTTTAAACCTAGCATATATAGCGACCAAATGCTTGATGAGGCAGGACTACAGGCAGCATGGGCACTGAAGACGTCACGGGCTGCAGAGGCTGCAGAGGCTGCAGAGGCTGCCATGTGCAGAAAAACATCACGCAGGTGTGAAAACTTCCCAACCCCAAGTCTACTGGAAACTTTATTAAAAGGGGTGATTTTACTTTTCCGACTAAAGATAACTTTAAAGTTTTAGATTTTCTACCCCGTCCCACTATCCCCAGGATGGCTTGTACTCACCTCCCTTCACCCCTGCAGATGATGCCAGGCACTTATCTCCTTCCACCCTACCTCTGCAGGACCTGAGGTGTCTGGGGTGAGTCAGTAACACTTGTAGGTAGTTTCTGAGTACCCATGTTTCCAACATGTGAAGCTGAGTGCCTGATCCAGAGATAGGAGCCAGCCTAAGACCATGCGACTCTCAACACAGGCTCCCAAGACCATTTGTCTACCCACTCCCTCCAACCTCTAGTGGTATCTCAGCCTTGAGGACTGCAGAAGGGGAGAGCAGAGCTGAGAAAGAACAGGAATGGAGCCGTCAAAATCCAGCAACCAGACAAAAGTTTGATGGCGTGACTCTGGGGGCTTGTCTCAGAGAATTCACAAGCCTGCTCGACACCCAAGCCTCAGACCCAGAATGGAAAGCTTGCAATTAGCATCCCAATCTCCACTAACTAGACAGCACAAGCCACAGAGCTGGGCACTCAGGGATGGAGTCTCAGGGACCAAGCACACGTTCTGCTGACTCAACTAGCTTCACACCAGCCTTTCTTCTCCTCCGTCCAGTGCCCACCATGGAGAGTGTGATACAGAAATATTTAACATCCTTATATCTATATTATTAAGATTCCGAACATTTACAAATACACTAAGTCCTATCATAAAATGCCCAGGTTCCACCAGGTCAAGGACCTGAGTCTTAGTCACTGGTGTTTTCATGGCATAGGACATTGACAGTACAGAAACGCTTCATAAACATGAGAAATGACATTGACATTTCAAAATTTCTCAGAGTTGCTACTAAAAAACAAACCAAAAACTTCTGACACATTATAAGCTAACATGCCCAGAGTCTGGGATATAACCTGGGTTAATAGCACTTGCAAAATTAGCTCTAAGGACAGAGCAGGCCACTTTCCCTTGAGGATAGCTAAGGAAATGGGGGAAGGGAAGAGGTATTTAACCGAAGACACCTCTGTGATAAAACTCTCATCCAAAAGACCCACAGCCCGCTTTCAAATAGGAATATGATAGACCTCAGACTTGATATCAAAAGAACAGCTTGCTGGGAATTCACCAAGGTCCTTGGCATGCTTGTCAAATGCTCCACCACCAAATGTGCATCCCACCCCTGTTCTTTCTTGCCCCACCCCCTCTGGGGATTGAACTCAAAACCTGGTACAAGCCAGTCAGTAACTGGGATGGCACATTAAAACATCACATTCAGAGAATCACACGACTCATTTTTCAAAACTTTACCATTTAAAAAACAGAACGCTGTAATAAGAAAGACAAGACGGAAGAAAATGATTCCCCTGAGAAGTTTACTCTAGTCTTATCATTTCCAGAGGGAAGCAGTGAGGTCCACAGCTTTCACCTCTTATCTTCAGGTTGGCTTTTTCCTGCCACTCCTCTTGCCCCACCCCCTTTTCATCAGATTTCTTCTTCTCTCTTTCCAGTAGCAACATCTGGTACGATTTCCTGCAGCAGTAATGGACCTCAGGGCTATGACTCAAAGGGTGTGAGATTTATTCCTTAAGGTACTGAACTGGGCAGCAAGGCCCTGCTTCTTACTTCAGACACAAGATAAAGTCAGCAGAGTGCCTACTGCAATGTGTGAGATAAATTAAAGGTCCTCACAAGCAAAATGGACCTGACGTCACCCCTGGACCAGGCGTGTTTTCTTTATACTTGGTACCAGAAGTGAGCAACAGATGATCAGTGGGGTCCTTCTCATTGTGTAAAACAAGAAGGTAAAAAACCTTTTCTGGAAATAACAAAGAACAGTTGGACTTTGTTTTGCTTTCCATGAAATTCAAGCCTCGGGTGGGGCTGTGGGGAGACTTTTGACAAGACTAAAACACTAAAGAAGTCAGATAATGTGTCGGGTCTACACCCACTTTCTTTCTGGAAAGGCACTTCTGCTTTGCCAGGGAAGAACAAGTTTGCTAGCGATGTGTGGGGTACCAGGCTGATGAGGGACAGACTGGGGACAGCTGGATTAAGAATCATCTGGGAAGATACACCCCTGATGTGTCCAGAAGGATGTTCCACAAAGATGTAACTACGGAGAGAGGAGGACCAGGCCACCTGAAAGAGTCTGGAGAGTCCAGCAAGAGTAAGCAGCCTCATGTTCCTGCCACCAGGCCTCCCTCACCACGACAGCCTTTGTCAAACTGGAAGCCACAACAGAGCCTTCCTCCTCGCACTGCCTTCTGCGGGCTATTTCATTCCAGCGGTGAGAGGTGAGACGTGGAACAGATATTTAGGAGGTAATTTCCTCTCTCTCCTGTGAAAGCTCTAAGAGGCCACAGCTTATTTCCTATGCAAAGCAAACTCAACCTTCTTTTTCTTTAAGTCAGACAGAATATGGATCTTGCCAGCAGGAGGGAATACAAATTCACTAACTTTTAAGTAATGATATCTGATACAGATAGATCCTCAAAACTAAAATGATGCTAAGATTTTGTTCTTTGGTTCTGGATGAAAGCATCTACAGGAAAGACATCATGATCAGATAGCATTAGCAAGCTGAATACAAAACATGCCTTTTATTTATTCTACAATAAAAGTTTTTTTTTTTTTTGAGACAGGATTTCAACAACCTACAAGACAAACTTGAAAACTTGTTGTTTGTTCTTCTCTTTAATTTTTCTGGGTTAGTAAGATCGGAATCTAAATCAGTAGCACATGCAGTATGTGGAGACGACGGAGAAAGCAAGCTGCTTCCAAGCATCCAAGCTCGCTGCTTCCTGACTGCAGACGTGACGTGAGCAGCTGCCTCAGGCTTCGGCCACCACGCCTTCCCCACCACAATAAACTGTGTATCATAATAAACCTTCCCTGGCTTCAGGCGAGAGCATCTTCTCATAGCAACAGGAAAAAGAAACGAATACTGGAACCTTCATCAGTTAGGGGAAACAAAGGAAGCTTAGGAGCCAAAGAGAACTGCATTTTCATCCTGGCCTCATACCTCAGGATGGCACTTGAAAACATAAAAAAATAAGAACAGGCCAAAACCCTGTCTCTGAAGCACTGTTGAGCTGGTCTGTTTACCTCATGCGTCCTTTTTCTCACAAAGGACACATGGTGAAATTAAATACAGGTCTTGTCTCTATCAGAAACACATCCAAAGCAGCGAGGCTCAAATGACAGAGTTCCACTCTGTTACACAGAGGAGCCCTGTCTACCTCGAACTCTGGAGGCAGAAGGAGCATGTAATATTTCCCTTTCGATCATTAAAAAACAGCAAATTCTTTCTTTTCAGGCCACGGCCTTGGAAAGAAATGCTGTAGGCCCATAGTGTGCTTAGAGAAAGTTAAAGTCATTCTCGAAAAAGAAAGCTGAGAAAATACAAATGTACTTAGCAGAACATTTCCTGAAGATAAACTATTCCCTGAACAAGCTGGGGATGAAGAACACACACACACACTCTCTCTCTCTCTCTCTCTCTCTCTCTCTCTCTCTCACACACACACACACACACACACATATACATTTTCACACTCATACACACACGTTGTCTCTCTCACACACACATTCTCACACTCATACACACACGGTCTCTCATACACACATACTCTTTCTCACACACATATACTCTTACACACACACACATACACACACATTCTCACACACATGCCCATTCTTACACACTCACACACTCTTACAAACACACACACACACACACACACACACACACACACACTCTAATGTAAGGCTACAGGAAGTCTGGCCTTGTCTGGATGTTCTCTTCCTAGCATGCAGACCGCAGGCACTGACAGCAGATTTCCCAACTCCACACAGTGCCTCACACAAGAAGGGACTACTAGTAGTTATGAGACCTACGGCTGAATCTCTCTGCCCACCAGGTTGGACCACTATGATGCCACCTGCATAAAGAGCTGTTAGCATCTGAAATGCTTTACTTGTCTGTTTTTGGCTTGGAGCTCTGAGACTCAAACCCCGGGCCTCGCACCTCCTGAGCAAGTACTCTACACCTAGATATCACTTTCAGATGTATCTTGGCATTTTTTTTAGTTCTTTCTTAAAACATCAAGTTCCTTAGAAGATGGGACTGAGTCGGCGCTAGTAGTTGGCCCATATCTCCAGGACCCAGGTGAAATCTGAAGCACACTGGTTTCCAAAACCCTTGGATATCATCTTTGTTGTTGTTTCTGTTCTGAGCGAAAGCTTGAAAACAGAAAAGACAGGCACTAGTTTTCAAAACCACTACGTAAATTATTTTATTTAATGTTTGACCCGACACACTGGATGTTGCTACTATGTGATGATAATGTACACACATGTATCAGGACCCAGCAAGACCTATGTTAGCAGCAAGGACCAAGGCTGTGGAATTAACAATGCACGTGACCTTGGATTAGTCATAAACCTCTGCGGACTTCATTTCCATAACTACATAATGAGCTTGAACTAGATCAATGGTTTTCCAGTTTCACTGTGCAGCAAAATCATTTGGGGAGCTTTTCAAAATCTTGCTGTGTCAGATGGCACCCTAGACCAACTCAATCAAGATCTCTGGGAGGGGCCACCTGATAGGCTGTCATGTGACAGCATGGGCAGCTCTGGGTAGCCACAGACTCAAAGCCCCTCCAGAGCTGACTGGATGACAGTTCTGAGGGTCAGGATTCTTAGCCTTAAGCTGGATATGGGGCCACCTGTCCATAATCCCAGCACTTGGGAGAGGAGGCAAGGGAATGACTGCCACAAGTTCAAGGCTAGCTTGTGCTCCACGGTGACTCAGTCTCAGAACAAAAACCAGCAGGATACCTTCAGTGTGGAGTTAGCCTCTGGTATCAGTGATGAGGTTGCCTAAGCACTGCCTTGTGATATAATTTATGTCTAAACTGCTCTCTGGGGATCTTGGAGGACGGAGGTGACTATAGATCCCAGCAGTGGATGTAAAGAAACATGTTCTGGCTTCTCTGGCCTCTGACGGTCTCTGCCCAGGGACCTCTTCTACCCTTATGATCTTGTCAGACCTCCCGATAGGCTGTCCCAAGTGGACTAAGCAGGGAAGCAAAGCGCACCTTTTCAGCCTGTTGTCTGCTTGTGCCTGCTGGAGAAACGGGCACTCAAACTAGGTAGGTTGTTTTCCTGTTGGTTTCCTGCCTGTGATTAACGTTTGTAATCAGTAACTACTACCCACCTCTACCAAGTTTCCTGAACTCATCTTTGATAAGCCAGGTGGCTGAACCCGGTTCAGTTCTCAGATCTGAACTGGTAAAGACCCACAGTCCTGAGTCGATACCAACTTGCCCTTCCCTCTGTTAAAGTGACAGAAGCATCTCAAAGGCCATGGTGCCCGACTTAGTGAGAACTGCATGGACCAACTCCATATGCGCTTCCTCTCCGTTATCCTGCATCATCGGAACCTATCCATTCTCACATAGAGCAAACCCAAGCCTCTGAGAGAGGCCACCCTTGAGGGGCCACCTGAGCTCCCTAAGTGTATGCACTGTAGTATCACGGGAAAAACCTGACTCTAAGGAGCAGAGGAAGTAAGAACAGGTGTGAGGAGGGGGGACCGCACAAGTCCATTGGTCTTTCACTTGCACTGCAGTGAGGCAGAGGAGGGCAGCGGCAAGTCTGTCGTCCTTCAGGGGAACACTCAGGACCCTGAGCGAGCATCAACTCCCCTTCTCCCCCCCATTTCCCCCATACTCCAGCTCCTCTGTGCCACTCAGGGCTGCAGCAGCCCACACCCCCTCCTCCTTCCATCTACCCTTTTATAGGCAGACTACAATCCTTCCAAAAATAAATCGAGGCGAGGCCAGAGAAAACAAAGTTGAAAAGTTTTCTACTTTCACTCTTCTCCCTAGGACATCAGCCGGACAGATTTATCGTCCCGCTTTCCTAAAGTCCCCTACAAATAAATAATTCTAGGGTATGCCCAGATCACTCAGCCTCTTGACCCAACATGTTTTTGCAATTACTTGGCACAACTGTATGCTACTTAAATTAGGTAACAGTCACCAAGTTATTTTTAGGCCCTAGCAACACACACACACACACACACACACACACACAAAGAGCTATACCTAGGCTGTTATGCTCCCTCGAGAGAAGTGCACAAACTCTCTTTTGCCTGACACATTTCAACTCACAGAAATAATGCTGAGCTGTACGTAGGGACAGACACAGAGATCTACTGAACACTTGGCCAGCAGGCCGGTCACTTACTGAATTCCTAAGCGCTGTTGGGTGCCCCTCCTTTACAAATGAGGAAGCCAGCGCCAGGGAGCTAAAGGCTGGAGCAACTTGCCCAAGGACACAGAATGGAGGAATCGGGAGACCTCGGGCTCTTCTCCCTACATTTCTCCGCTTTTTCTGACAGAGCTGGTGTTCGGCATTTACTCTTGAGCATTCGTCAGGAATTCAGAATAACAAGAATAAAATAAGTCTGTGATGGAGATATGTCTCAAAGAGCATCATCACATCCCAGACAAAGAAAGGGGAGGGAGATCCAGTGCTTCCCCAAAAGAAAGCAGAATAAGAATTTCTTCACAGGGTCTCTGATTTCTGAGCACAGCCATTCATCGCCATGCGACTCCGCTTCCTAATGCATATTCCAGAATCAGTTTTGAGTAAGGGAAAAGGTTAGACCAACTTTGCTCTTTGTTCAGGGGAGATTCAGGAAGGTTTGGGGTTTTTTTAGGGGGGGGGAGTGGTATCTGTAACATGAACTTACATATTTTTTCTAAGACTAGATTTTTATGCACATGCCATCTTTACAATGAAAAATGGTTCAACCATGTTTGTATATCTTAACATAAAATATTTCTAATATGAAAATGCATAGGGGAGAATAGGAGGACATTTTTCATATCGACCTGATTCCCTGTGACTCTGTCAGCTGTCTTTACAGCCACCTCCCCCCGACACACCCCTCAGCCCCTTCAAAAAGCCTCTGGAAGAGAGCAGGGCTGGAAAAATCCGTAGCAGACAGTCTATCGTTGCTTTGTAACAGCTAGCAGCATGTTCAGGCCTGGCCTCTGACATACCACTACACAGGCAGAGACAGAGGCCCTGAGGGATCTCCTGGAGGGGGAGGGAAGCTTTTCCTTAGACTTAGAGCCAGTCACTAACAGTGGCATGCTACCTTTTTAAGGATACTCATGGGCAGGTATATGACACTAACTATTTAGCAGGGAAAAATGTCTACACCAACCTGTAAAATACTCCCAGCTTGATTAAACATACAATGTTAACTCTAAACATCAGACTATTGTTTTGAAATATAGAATATTACAAAAACAAGGAAGGGAAGGCAAATGGGGAAAACACAAGTTTAATCTGGTTGGTAGGTATAAAGGTGTTCATTGTATACGTTAATACTTTTCTGAATGTTTGAAATATTTGATCATTAAATGCTAAAGACCTAGGTTGCCCCGAGGGAGGGGGTGGTAGGAGACTTGCCCTTCCCACACACATAAAGGACAAAGAATTTTCCAGAAGCCAGCATTGCTGAAAAGGAAGGTAGCCTTACAAACAGGACAGCAAAAAACAGCCATTCTCATTTTAGAAGGTCAAGGGCTGTCCAGCCTTCTTTCTTAGCCCAGAAACCAAGTTGTATGTAGTTGGGTGGGAAACGGTGCAGCTCTTTCAAAGACTAAATCCCTAAAGATTTATTCTTTTGGATCACTGAGATGAAGTTGACCAGAAGCAAGGGTCTGATGCCATGTACCCTTCAGTGGTTAAGAACGAGACACAGACTCGGACCTAGGTCATAGTAGGGCGGGGACTATAAATTAGAACTGTAACTTAATCCAGGGGCTTCTGTGCCCCTGATCAGTTTCACCCCAACCTGACACTGCCTGACTAAAATGGCAACCCAGCCGCCACTGGACCTGATGGGCAGCTCCAAAAATGGAGAACATGGCATTGAAACTGAGGGACATAAAAGTTGAACCGGGAGGGTAGCAACCGGTGTTTACAAACACGAAGCAAAGTCTCAGATGGATCCGGCATCTCTGAAAATAAACCAACAAGGCCTGAGGACTTCCGACCATATACATTCTAGCCATCTGCTCCCACCCCATCAGCCACACGCTCCCTATACAATACACTCATCCCAAAATGGTGCCATGCCCAACTAGCTGAAATACGATCTTAGGTCACCAACAAGAGGAACCCTAAAATAAACCTCAGATGACAAGCAAGACCAGGATGGTCTGCTTCTTCCACTCAAGAACCTAGGAAAAGCTACACACCATGCTTGTTGAGAGAAGCACACCTCATCCTTCACTTCCAGGACACCCTGAAACTAACCTCCGGTTTGACCAGACAAGAGGACAACAGGGAAACTCAATAGTCCATCTCCTTTTCCTTCTCCCTCATGTGATACTGATTTTAGGCCATTCCTCCCAAAGGTACCAAACTAATAATGATATCAAAGAAGACAACAGACCGTGAACTACAGATCTTCAATCAAATTCCAAGGTATTTGAAGAAAAATTCCCCCCCCAAAACTACAAATAACCCAACCTCTACCACCAGAGCGTCTTCCAAGCTGGCCGCCACGGTGTCGCACCAATCCGAAATGACTAGCCCTGAGCGCAGCTGCCCAGGGCGCCTGGTGGTGAGGTCAGCTGCGTGTCCAGCCCCGCCCCACTGAGGCAGTCTTACTCTGACATTGATGAGCAAGCAAGTCCAGGCTGCAGGGATCCTCAGATGTGTCTACAGGAAAGGCATGGAGGAACCCCTTCTTCCTCATTGGTCCCCAGGAGAGACTTTTCTCAGCAATTGATAGGCCACCCCTTCCCCCACCAAGCTCCATAGCCAGAGAGAGGATACGATTCACTACACCTCCCAATCAGCCCCGTGTTCAAGTTCAGGGTCATCATAAAGTGAGGTTTCTTGCTAATTCTTAGATAACCTATAGAAAAAGGCTGATTTTTTTACCAAACCTATCCCAACCATGGGAGAAAAAAGAAGCCCAGCAAAGCTATTTGTCTTGGTGAACCAAGACAAACTGTTTACAGTTGGGGAATTTGTAGATGGTGTTTTCTCATTTGCAAAAACAGACAAGACAAGATCATGCTGGGAGAAGCCTGGCAGGGTTAAAGTCCCTGGGGGATTCTAAAAGCCAACCCAGTAAGAATTCAGAATGAAGAACAGAGCGCCGCTGCAGAACCCTGACATATCTGTGACTCTAAGAAAACATACTGCCACCATCATAACAGTGTCCAGGGCTTCTAGAACTGTGTAGAACTGTGAACCCACATGCCCCAACGAGAGCTGTGTCTTCGTGACATTTGCCTGCAAAGATAACCACAAGCGGGAAGGTACATCACATAGCAAAAGGTAACTAAACTGTGTTTCTAAGAGCAAGACAGTCTCGTCACTTGAGAAAAAAGGAGAATGTGCATAGCTATCCCACAAAGACCAATCCTCACCTTGCTTACCTAAGCAGCCTGCTCCAACTTACATATGAAAAGTGCTCAAAGGAACCTAGCAACACTGATGTCAACAACACTTTAGGTCATTGGCTGGAGATGTAGCACACCCCATTCCCCAGTGGCTCAAAACACAAACAAGGGTAGCTATCACTCTCCACCATGACCAGTACACACTATCAGAAGAACGATGCTTAGACCCCAAAAGGACAGTGCTGAAGAGCAAAGATGAGCAAGTGGGCTGCGACATGACCCACTCCCAGTGGCTCAAAACAAAACAAAGACAGTTATCACTCTCCATCACGACCATGTAGACACTATCAAAAGAGTCATGTTTAGAGCCCAAAGGACAGCATTGGAGGACAAGATGGGCAAGGTCAGGGCAACACTTATGGAAGCAGCTCAGAGACGAGTGGGTCATTCATTCCTTTTGGGGGGGTTCCAATCATCACATGAAGGGAAAGTGATGCATGACTCCTCCTTGGGAAGAACCAGAAGTCAACTGTTGTCAGTTGACGCCAGAAAGAACAAAAGGTTGCAGGGCACTTCAAATCTCCATCCCCTTGGAGCTTTCCTTAAGGAATGGATGTTATTTGGAGAAGTCACAATTTCAATATGGATTTAAAATAAAAATTTCTGCCTTGGTTGAAGATAACTTTATAAAGCAATATGGAAGTCAAGACAATCAGACAGGTGAGAAACATCAGGAGTTTCTCACACAAAGAACTGGCACCCACAGATTTATTTGGTATGTGCCATAGATACTGCCTCCTCTGGGCCATCCACTTCAGTTAGTTCTTGAGAAACAAAGACTTTCCAACCAGTCACAGACTGAAACAGAGCTCCCAGAGAAGCCATGACTTGAGATACCACCTCGGGTGTACAAATACAAAGCATCTTTTGAAAACCATATCAGGTGAAATATGAACAAAACATAAGTCAGATCAAGGCTGGGGACTCAGATCTGGATATCAACTCATTGCTACTTGGATTTTCTTACTATACTAACATTTTTAAAAAGGGTAGAAGAAAAGACAAGAAGAAAGGAGATTTTGGTTCATGGTGTCTGGGGGGTAGGGGAAAGAGAGGCTGCCACTTCTAAGAGAATCTCTGGAGTGAACCTAGCTGACCAGGACAGTATTTGAGGAAGTGGGTGGGGATCATTACCTTTCAACACCACGGGTTCTTTGCCTTCTCTCTTCAGGGACTCGAGGACTATGTGAAGCGGCTGGGACGGCATCACTCGGCTCGGTTCATTGGTATTCTCATCATAAACAATAATTTCTTTGGAAAAGATCCTCTTGAAAGAGTCTTTGCCTTCCCTACAGGAAATCAAGTCTAAGACAGTGATCTTGCCCTGCTGCAGCCTCCGCCGGCTGATCTTATCGGCACAATTAATGTGGACAGCTCCTTGGATATGACTCTTATTGTACTCCATGAAAGGCCTGCAGTCAATGATGACAGGACCCTGGCTGGACAGGTGACTCTTGCTGCACTTGGTCATCTTCTTCGCCAGGTCATTGGGGTAGATGATTTTGATGCTGGCTAGCTGCTTGGGAGTCCCTGACACAGGGCTACCCACCCCACCCGATGGACTTAAAGAGCCTGTGTTCTCATTGCTGTTGACCATCTGGTTAGCAGGGCAGGTGGTCGAGGTTCCTATGGCGGTGGTGGCAGTGCCTGCGGCAATAGCTTGAGTCTGGGCTTGGTGATCCTTGTCGTAGGTTGCCACAGTGCAGCAGCTAGTACTGCTGCATCCACAATTCAGGGAGCGGGCAGAGCCGCTGGATGAGGGCATATACGTCAGATTCGCAGCCTTGAGGGTCACAACGGCGGTGGCAATGACGGGAGGGTGGCTACTGCTGCCTGGGGTGGCAGAGCCAAGGTAGCTAGAGTCTAAACAAAGGTTGAGATCCTGAGGTCGGACAGGCCTAGACAGTGTCACTACTACCCTGTCGTCTAAAGGAGATGGAGGCATGAGGAGGCTGAAAACTGGCAATTCAAGAAGAACTCAAGTGTCTGCAAAGAAGGGGAAGAAGGAAAGAAAGAATAAAGTCACATGACACAAAAGGCAGTCTCATCCAATCCCTGGGAAAGACTTCTGCATATCTCTGAGCAAAGTCAGAGTCCTCCTAGGTGTCCTTGGTCATGGTATCATCAAGGCCTGAAATTCACTTTGATCTATTCAGAGAGGATGCATCCTTGAGGGACCCCCATCCATGCTTATGCTAAGTTGAAGGTTAAATTTGGAAGTGATGCCAGAAATGGTAATGGGCATCCTTTCATGGACCCTAATCAGAGTTCAGCCTTAGTGAAGGTAAAGGTCCAGAGAACCAGGCAGATTTTCTCTGAGCCCCGGCTCCTGGGCAGAAAGATATTTCACCTGTGATGGGTATTGCACCTGTGATGGGTATTGCACCTGTGATGGGTATTGCACCTGTGATGGGTATTGCACCTGTGATGGGTATTGCACCTGTGATGGATGCATTTGTCCTCCCTGGCATGCACTCTATTTCATTTCTTTACCCATGGCCAAGGCAAAGAGATAAGCGAGCACATTGTCAGGGCTCACAGAGATGCACAGAGATGCATGGCAGCTAAATTTACATCGGGGCAGATGTCAACTTTCTGCAAATCAGGAATGTGTCTCCCTAAGTCAGCCGGCAAGGCTAGCCACTCATCTTTGCTTGCTTTCCAGTTCTAGTGGCCCCTTCGAAAAGCTAAACACGGCCCTATTCAAAGCTTACATGTCTTCTGCGAGCCTCTTCTAAATCAAGTCCTACATCCCCCTTTCAGTGTGAACAACTGCCCTAAAACCATGTCCCCAAATGAGTCAGGCAGGTCTGGGAACCCCAACCCAGGCTGACCCATTCTCCCTTGCCCCCTCTCACTGTTGCTCGCCCTTCCCTGTGCTGCACCCCTAAGCACCTAAGCAAAGAAGGGTTTGGATTTCATCCGGGTGGTACAGACTTTGCATCTCCATTTAAGTGACAAATCTAAGAGATTTTTTTTCCAGTCCTATACTGATATCCTTCTTGGAGACAGTATGGATTCCATGAGGGCAACTCCACTTGTCCCTCGCCTCAGACAGCCCAATTAAGAAGCTGGGAAGTGGTGCCCACAGGGTTATCTCTGCCACCCCCCAGGGTGCCTGCAATGGGTCACTTCCCTCTTCCTAGGCACAGCCATTCTGACTCCTCTACTAGACATGCACACAGCAAAGAAATCAAACCCCAAGCAAGAGCCACTCACCTAAACGAACTTTAAAATTGGTCTGGAAAAACATGCATGGATCATCGGTCTACTCATGACCGTCACCGTTCTCTGACACGGAGCCAAAGTGTCACCGGCGGAATCCACACAAGAACACACCGGAGCACGTACCTACCCGTGTCGGTATATCCCCCACTGACTCAGGTTTCTCTCACCCACCTTTGGATGGGAGCAAAGGATTCAACCTCTTGCTTTCCTCCCTCCCTCCATACTTCCCTCCCTGCCTGTCTGCCTCCCTTGCGTAGTATTTTTTTTTTTCAGGGCGAGTACTATTCCAGAAGCTTAACTGTGTCCCAGTTAGACCATGAATGCAGTCAAAGTCTTTGCTATCGTGGTATCTTGTAGGGGACGTCCGGGATCAGTAGCCCATTCCCTAGGAGCAGGACCCAAGAATGTGCTCCCAGAGACAGGCTGGGACCGGCACCTCCACACTGAGTGCGTGCGCGGCTTGCACACAGGCACAGAGTGCACCGAGATCTGCATCCTTGCAGCAGATAGCTCCAAAGCCATCCAGTCTGGCCAGGGGAAATCTCCCACAAAAATAGCGCTTTCCCTTACTCTGCTCCTCGCTAGTCTCCCTTCTACCACAAAACAGGGACTGGAGGAAAACAAACAAACAACCCAAGTGGTTAGAGAATGTTTCTTCCCCACTCCTGGGGCACTTAGCATCCCCCTTCCTGGCCACCGCTGAGCATCAGCAAAGCCTTAGGCTTTGAAAACTGCCACAAAGCATGTTAACCGAACCAAAACTCATTTCCTCTCTTTATCCCAAGGCAACCAGACCAAGAGCCTAAACCTTAGGACCTTCCTTACCTGATGTGGATCTGTCTCTGTCTCTCTCACACGCACGCACACACACACACACACACACACACACACACACACACACACACACACAAACCACACGGGACCCTCCAGCCTCGGGCTCTGAGTGGCCGCAATGACTTCCACTTACTTCATCAATAAGCGTAGCCCTCCACCATCTGGCGCCCGCTCCAGCTATGCGCTCGCGCAGTGCGCCCCCATTCACTCAGCTTCATTGATCCCCAGCAGCAACACAGAGTTACTTTCTCTTTTGCTACAGCGTAAATGTAAGCTTCGGAGTGGGCGGGGCCTCCGCCGAGCGACGTCGCACTGCGCCAATGAGGATACAGAGACCGCCGCCCGCTACCTCACAGTGGCCTGTGGCCAATAGGTGGCCGAGAGGGCGGAGAAAGGGGCGTGGCCTCACCGCGGGAAGGCGGCCCGCTCAGACGCGCTTGTGGGTTTGGTGTGTTAGAACGCGGGCGGTGATGTCATTGGCAACCAATCAAAAACTTAAAAGAGCCAGCCCGGGCCCGCGCGGAGCAGCAGTTCTCTATTTACATGTAAACCTAGGCGGTAGGACCCGGTTAACCCTTCCCGGGACTGAAGTGTCAACGGCTTGCGCTGGCCGCTCCGGCTGAAACTGGTTCTTTCTGAGTACCGGACCCTCCCACGCCACCTGGTGCGGACACGGGCCTCGCGGGGGGTCTCCACTCCACCTCGTGACTCGGGGTGGAGGCTCCGAAGTGTCCGGCCAACTTTCCCGAGGCCGCGGGCGACTCGAAGCCGGGTGCCTCCATGGCCGTGACAGCGCCACGCGGGACGTGAGCGCGCACAGGGCCGGCCTCCCCGCAGCCCCGCTCGGCCCGGCCCGCAGATGTCGCTGCCTCTCCGGCTGCCCTACTGCTCTCCTGCCCGGAGGCTGCGCGCAGTGCTCCGGTTTCCCTACTTCCGTGCCCCGGTCACTCCCCCGCCGTCCCCAGCCTGTTCGCAGGACTCCGAATCCGAAGGTGGCACCCCGGAGAGCTACGCGGAGGAGGAGGCTTGGCTCCCCTCCAGCGGCCACAGGGGGCGCACGGGCGCCAGCCGTCAGGGCTGGGCGTGGCCGGGCCAGACGAGCGTCCAGCAAGCGCCACAGCCCCGGCACCGGCCCCCACCCTCCTCCCAGATCGCGGTGTCTTTTCGCTCGCAGTCCATCCGCCCCACGGTGCTGGGCGGTCGGCCCTTGGTGGCGCAGGGCCCTCGGCGAGCTAAGGACCGCCAGCTTGGAACTGCAAGCGCGAAGGACGTCGAGTTTCGGATGAACAGCCAGAATGAGCGGCGCTTGAGGAGCGTAGAGGAGCCAACGCCTGGCCTCCCGGTTCCCCGATCTTTGACTATCAGAGGGGTCCCAGGACGCAGCCTGTGTCCAGGGAAGAGAAATGGGAAACTGAGCAAGTCTGCCAGTGCCTCGCCAGAAAAATATCAGGGAACCTGCAGAAGAGTGACCCTGGAATTCAAAGGAGTGGAAAAGCTTAGATGAACTATGACGAAGATAGATCAAAGAATCCTGAAGCAATAGAGCTTTTTATACCTCCCTACCCCCTCCTAGCTCAGAGAAGAAGACCAATATGTGAAGTAATTGAAGTGGAATAAAACATTATCTGCTCTGTGGAAGGTTCAGCTGTCCTCACTAATGAGAAGTGTTCGGAGGCATGCTTTAGACCCCAAACATTCTTTTGCCACTGTCGATCTAGAATCAGAAGGTTTGAACTAGAATCAGAACCCTCACCTTGGCTGGCCCTCTATGGACTGACTGATCTCCCTTGAGTGCACACTGGTGTTGCCAAAAAGATTTTTATGTAGCCCTTTGTTACACCTATACCCACACACGTTCCCCTGAAGGCCAGCTCATGAGTGTCCAGGACACACCATTTGGTCCTTAGATCTTTGAGAACCAGTAAGGTCAGGATAGGCTGTATGTGCTTTTCAGAGAGGCCAGAAAAGAAGTTTCCAGACTTTGTAGGTGCTTGTAGTTGAAATACCTGGGACTATCTGAGTACAGTTACTGGAGGCGGTGGAGGTCCCCATTCACGCTTTGAGTTCTAAGTATTGAATCTGACTTTTGTCTGTCCAGTCAGATTCCCTGTGTTTATATGTGCACCTATAAAACGTGAATTTCCCTGTGGCGGGAGGTGAAAAGGTACTTGTGTGAATAACTGAGGGAGGGTAGGAGGAGGTTCTATGTAGACGGAAAACATTGGAAGGGGTGAGTTTGTTTTAGAAGGGACCCTCTGCCTAAAGGTGTTTAAGAGCCTGTGAATTGCCATTCACAAAGCCCTGAGGAGGAGGTGAAGTGAGAGAGATTTAATGAGATGATTGTTTTATAGTTTCAACCTTAGATGTTATTGCAATTTGGTTAGATAAAAATGTAAGTCATCCAAGCTGGAAGAAAGGGGGGGGGGAACTACTGACAAAACTAGTCATCATCAATCACACCTGAATCATAGAGTAATTACCAGATTACTAACATGTGCAAAGATATGGAGGCTTTTTAAATTAGGTAGCACGGCTTGCATAGCTTATATTCTAGGAAGAAGTCAGATATCAGGGAGATTTTTACCCTCTCTCTCTATTCTACAACGCTTTTATACAGAGAGAGGTGATTTTGATTGATCATGAGTGTGAAAATACTTTCTGGAGTTTAAATGCAGGGAATCAGCCAAGGGCCGTGAGCACAACCCATGTCAAATGCACAGCCCAGGCTTGTTGCTGTGTTTAGTCCCCTAGGAAGAGTGAAGCCTCTTCATTGCCCTTGGGGTTTGTCATGTTTGTGTTGGTTTGTAGCCTAATTCCTACAAACTCTAAGGACCCTGGGTTTCTACCAGAGCCCTGTGCTGTGTGCGAGCGGAAGGCTGAAGTTAACTGTGGCTACGATCCGAGACAGAAAGCAGATAGTGTGAGGTGGACTTGTTCTAATGTTCATCAAGTGTCTGATGGCAGAATGGTGAGCTCTTCAAAATCATCCTGAAGAAAAAGGGAGATTCCGGGAGATTCTGGAATTAAGTTGGGGAGAGGCTTCCAGGAAATTTGGCAAAATTAAATTCCTCAATAAAGGTGCTATTCAATCAGTAAGAAGTAGGAAATGTGTTAAGGACTAGAAACGAGGAGGTGGGGAGGTAAGGTCACGGGAGTCATTCTCAGGCAGGGCTAGGAGGAGCTCCTGGAGGAAGTGGCCTTGAAGGCGGTTCTGCTGAGAGCTTCAGTCCTCCGCAAAGGGTAGACACCTTTCTGAGCTAACGGTGTAATGAGGGTAATGAGGGCGCATTTTGTGAATGAGTGGGAAGAATTCTTCCTCCTGTAATTTTGTTTTATTATAGTGGCCACTCACTGTGACTTTGCACACTCGAAAGGTGGTTAGTTGGAACTGAGACACACTGAGTTGAAAACACACTTTGGGTTTTGAAAACTTGTGGAACATTTAAAGGGTGTTAATGTGTGGATTGCTGACATTTCGGATATGCTGGGTTAGATGGCATGTCATTAAACTTAATTTCAATCATCTTTTAGTTCCAATGTGACTAGTAGACCATGTCACATGACTTTACTCACTGCCTGTTTCTGCTGGATGACACCATTCTAGAACCTGCCCTGACTGCTTTAATCTGAAGCCACGTGGATGCCAGAGATCACTCCACCAGGACTCCAACAGGAGCCCCTGTTAGGATGATCTAGAGGAGCTGGGACATCGAGTGGGAGGGGAGACCTGCTGTGGATCTCTGTGATCACATCCCCAACTCCACCCTTGACACGAGTCTAGATCTACAGATCTGGAAATTTTTTTACTCAAGAGACCGCAAGACAGTCTTTCTTTTAAAGATAGAGTCTGTATTGTTTCTGAATCTCTGAAATCAGTTTACCCATAATGCAATTAGAGGCCCAGAGAATGGAGATGATATAGCCGTGTCTGACCTTGGAACTTGGCCCCAGGCATCTTTTCAAAACTCAGGCCTGGCCTCCACTGGCCACACAGAGGTGACTAGCAGAACAGGGGAGTCATAGGCTCCCTGTCCCCACTTAGACAAGACCCCCTTCTCTGGCCTTGTGCTCTCCAAACTGCCCCTGCCTTGTGATGTCACAAATACCTGCCCTTCATCAGAAGAGTATTCTGGCTAGGCCCGAGGGTCAAGATTGTATATATACCCAGTGTATTAGCCATGGGCCACTAGCAACACCTCAGGTGGAACTGATGGTTTCTAATTGTTATTGTGTGTGACCACACCAAAGACCGTCACATTTCCCCCCTCATCGAGCTGAGCAATCATGTTTCATTCTTAGAAATCCCTGCCAGGTCTAGTCTCAGAACTGAATGTGATCTTACTGAGGAGGGAGGTAGGACACCAGAAGGGAAATGTGTCATGAGTGTGGCTAACCACCCCGGGTACTGCTTCATGTCTAACACAGGTTAAGCATTGTTAGTCTGAAAATCCAAAATGCCCCCAAATTAAATAAATCTTGATACCAATATGTCACAAGTGGAAATTTCAAAATGCAACTGTATTAAAAAATGTTTCTACTATCACCTCTGGATATGTGTCTAAGGTTTATATAAAACATAAATGAGGGAACTGGAGCAATCGCCCAGTGGTTAAAGAATGCTTGCCGCTCTCGCACAGGTTCTGAGTTCAGTCCCCAGCACCTATGCCTGGAAGCTAATGACCAAATTTAACTCCAGTTCAAGAGGCTCAGATACCCTTTTCTGACCTCTAAGGACACCTTCGCTCAGGCGCGCACACACACATGCACACACGCGCGCACAAACACACACAAAATAATAAAATCTTTATGAGCTGTAAATGAGGGCTGGGGAGATGGCTCTGCTGGTAAAGTGCTTGCTGTCCGAGCGTTAGGACCGGGTCAGATGCCCAGCACACATTTAAAAGGACAGGCAGGGAAGTGTGTGCTTGTCACCTCAGTGCTGAAGGCCAGAGACAGACAGATCCTGGAGGCTCACTGGCCAGCTTATCTAACTGAAGTAGTGAGCTCCAGGGTCACTAAGAGACCCTACCCCCCAAAAGCAAGGTAGAGAAGTGAGTTACGAAGATATTCCAGGGCTGGAGAGATGGCTCAGCAGTTAGAGCACTTGCTGGAGAACCTGAATTTCATCCCTACCACCTATACAGTATAGCTCACAACCATCACAACTCCAGTCCCAGGGGATCCAATGCCCTCCTCTGACCTCCTGGCCTCCAGGCTTGCATGTGATAGATATCAATAGGTAGATAGATAAATAGACAGACAGACCGATATAGACAAAACACCCATACGCATAAAGCTTTTGTTTAAAAAAAAATACCCAAATATTCACTTCTGCCCTCCACACGCACCCTCAGGGAATGAACACGCCCACATGCGAGCAGGCGTGCACACACACAAAATAGAGCAATTTCATGGTTTTAGATTTGGCTCTACTAGTTACTTCTCAGTTGTTGTCATCAAACGCCAGGACTAAGGCAAGTTACAGCAGAGTTTATTTGGGTTCAGCGTTACAAAGGGATAAAAGACCATCATGATGGGCAGAGGCATAGCAGCAAGCAGCAGGGCTGGCAAGAACAGGAAGTTGAGAGCTCACATCTGGAACCATAGATATACCACAGAGCGAACAGAAACTGGAGTCAAGGCTTTAAAAACTCTCCAAGCCAACTCTAGTGATGCACTTCCTCTCGCAAGGTCGCACCTCCCCAGAACGTCTCCAAACAGAGCCACCAACTAGACACCAAGCCTTTAAATGTTTGAGCCTATGAGGGACATGTCTCATTCAAACCACCTCAGGTTTTAGCCTCAAAATAGCTCATTATTTGTATATAAGTATTCTACAATCTCCAAAAGAAAAGAAAGCCTGAAACCCTGCTTCAAGTACTTTTGAGTTCAGGATATCTAGCCTGCTCCGTTTGCTAAGTTAATCTTAGCAGCTCTTGCTTGCCTGCAGATGTAGCATTTTCTGTAGATGTCCCAGAGTGCCTGAATGTGCTTTATTGCCTTTAGAAGCAAATATCAATTAGGGCTAGGAGAGATGCAGAGGGACCACCACTTCTGTGGGGCGAGATGCTCTGTGCCGAGCAGCATTGTGATTATTTACAAACACGGACTCATTTAAATGTCCACATTAGCCGGCGGTGGTGGCACACGCCTTTAATCCCAGCACTCCGGAGGCAGAGGCAGGCGGATCTCTGTGAGTTCGAGACCAGCCTGGTCTACAAGAGCTAGTTCCAGGACAGACTCCAAAACCAAAGAGAAACCCTGTCTCGAAAAACCAAAAAAAAAAAAAAAAAAAAAAAAATGTCCACAGTGCTAAAGAAGATTTCACTGGAAGAGGAAGGTGTGGGAACAGCAGAGGTTACGTGATTTTACCCAAACTCACACAGCCAGAAGACTGCAGAGTTGGCCTTCAAGACCAGAGATCCTGAGCAGTTCTCTGCAAGCCCCCTGTGCTCTTTAGCCCACCCTCTGCTTGGCTTTGTGGCTGTCTTCCTTACTCCTTAGCCTCCAGGCTACCAGGAGGCCTCGAATCAACTCTATGAAAGTTGTCCACTTTTCTTTTGTTTTCTATTGATCTTCTGGGAGTCCCAGGAGCTTTGGTTAGGTGACTGGAACGTGAGGGTTCTGACCTCTTACTTGGATTAACTCTCTTATTGCTTTGTAATTAATGGGCAAGTTGGAAACAGTAGAAACTTTAGCGGGTGGAGCCTAGTTGCCGTGTATTGGTGATTAGGAGTATGCCATTAAAAGGTATATTTTGAGCCCATTGTTTTTGTCTTCTTGTCTTTACTTCCTGGCCACCACAAATGAGGTGAGCAACTTCGCTCCCCACTGTGATGTAATTTACCACGTGTCCAGAGACAAAGTGTAGTCAAGTCCATTGACTATGCCCTGAAACCTCTGAAAACACAGGCCAAGCAAAGCTTTCTCCTGACAGCTGATTCTCTCGGGTATTTTGCCATGGCTATGGAAAGCCGACTAGCAGGAGACATTTATCTGAGGTTTTAATTTTCTTAGCATCTGTGTTAGAGAGAGTGTGTTTGAGAAGGCAAGGAGTATGCAAGGAGAAAGAAAAGTTGTCATGTCCAGACCTGTTGGGCTTCCTAAGCCAGACTGGCTAGAATGGGGTCTGGTGACTGTTATGCCCAGATCATGGAATCCCCCAAAAGCCAACTAGGAGGCTGAGTTCTGTATGTAAAAGCAAAGAGCTTTTATTCTTATTCAAGTTCGAACTCAGAGTGCCCAACATGTTGGCGTGATTGGAGAGCCCTGAGCTCTCAGCTAGGGTTGGGTTTTTATAATAGCAAAGGTTGAGGTGAGAGATTTCTAAGATTCAGGACCCCTGATAGGCTGACATTTGTCTACGGGCATCCTGGTGAAAAGCTAAGGGTGTGTGCTGGCAGGTGATCCTGTCTGAGATGGTTGGAATGTTAGGAATTTCCTTTGGACGACTTGTTCCTGGGTGGTACCTGGGTGGTCTCAGTTTGTGGTCTTTCTTGGAACCAGATATTGCCTTAGGGTATAAACTGCTGAGACTCTGGCCTCTACTGAGCTTGTCACAGCTGGGTCCTATAGTAACAGGTCTGTTGAGTTCTTGGCAGTTGAGCATTCTTGCTCCTGAAGCTCAATGTGATGGTTCTCAGCAGACAGTGGACATCTGCTTTGGGGGAGGAAGGCTGGATTTTTTAGAGGAAGTGTCCTGACTCAGAGGGCCGGCACTACTTTTATACCCAGAACTGAGGACTTCCTAGATGAAAGTAACTAGAAATGGGCCTCTAAGAAAGCTGAGGGAGTTTGTGCTGAGAGATGTTCAAGGACATGCTCAGAGTCACTCCACCCTAACCTAGGAGTCCAGAGATGAAACCTTATGTCTAACCGTTCTAAGTTCAAGCCAGTGCAACCTTCCCTAAGTGGTTCTCAACCTGTGAGTCACTACTGTTTGGTTCAATTTGTAACAATGAAAATACATCCTACATATCAGATACCTACATTACTATTCATAATAGTAGCAAAATTGCAGTTATGAAGTTGCAATGGAAATAATTTTATGATGGGGGTCACCACAACATGAGGAACTGGATTCAAGGGTCACAGCCTTAGGGAGGTGAGAACCACTGCTCTAGGTGTTAAACTTGACAGGCCCTTGGAGCATAGATAAATGAGCAGATGTGACTCAGCTTGTTTCTGTGAGGATGTGGGGATGAGATTAACATTGGAATCGATGGACTTAGTAAAGGGATCACGCTGGAGAATGTGGGTGAGCCTTATCTGATAAGCCAGTGTCAGCCTGAATCAGAAGACTATCTCCCTTAGCAATGGGGACTTGTGCCAGAAAGCATTTGAGTTCAGTTCCCACATTGGCTTCCTAGGGCTCCTGTCTGGTGGCTGACCTCCCCACCCTACAGATTCTTTTGAGCTTTGCTCTCTCTCATATGGCAAAAACCAATCCATGGAAATTTTTCTTTCTCTGAGGAGAGGAGAGAGAGATAGAGAGAGGGAGAGAGAGATCTATCTATCATCTATCTACCCACCCATTTATCTGTCAGTCTATCATCTAACTACATATGTATGTATGTATGTATGTATGTATGTATGTATGTATGTATCTATCTATCTATCTATCTATCTATCTATCTATCTATCTAAACATCCTAATGACTCTTTCGTCCTCACTCATCCTTCTTCCCCTTTGGCAGCAAAACAAAGTTTAAAATGTGAACATTGTATTCTGTCCTTTATTCCTGCCTTGCCTTACTAAAAACATATGTAATTGAGCTCATTAACCATATTTTATTTCCAGGAGTTTAAAACTACCCTGGAAGGATACATTTACCAGACTTAGGACTGATGCAGAAGACAAACACTTCTCTCAGCCATTTATTAGGGGAAAGTAGACAATCCAGGTGAGCCTTCTAGCTGTGGGATTCTGAGGCAGTCTGAAGAGCAGACAGATTCCGAAGCCTCTGTTTTGTGCCCATTCTGCCTGAGGGAAAGAAGATAGAAATACTTTCCTCTCCCCAGTGCATATCTAATCTTTACCTAAGCATTCTGAATTTTGAACCTGTCAGGAGTTCCCACAGTTAAGTAGAGACTGTTTTCCCAGTTTTATAGCCTGCATTAAAGAGAGCCACTTTAAGTAGCAGTATTACTACTGACATCTTATTGCTGCTAGCTCTCATTAACTCTGCTTCCCCAAGTTAATTGGCATGGTGTGGAGTCTTTGTAAAATCTCAGCATACAGGCCCACACACTGGATTACTCTGGCAGGGACCAGGGTTCATGAAAGCAAATAGCAAAGTCGAACTCCCTCCTTTTTAAAGCCTCTTGATAGCCGTAGTCGCCTGCATCTTCCCTGGGTTCTGCTACACTGGAAGCTACTGGCCCATTATCTGGGCCTGTGTCTCTCCAACTCCAATGAACCTAGATCACCGAGGAACCCTACACAGGTCAGGAGTGATACCTGAGAGTCTACATTTTCTACCCAATGTTATGGTGGTTAATTTTCCCCCCTGTACTGAGAATCAAACCTAGGGCTTTTTTTTTTTTTTTTTTTTCAAGACAGGGTTTCTCTGTAGCTTTGGTTCCTGTCCCGGAACTAGCTCTTGTAGACCAGGCTGGTCTTGAACTCCCAGAGATCCGCCTGCCTCTGCCTCCCGAATGCTGGGATTAAAGGCGTGCGCCACCACAGCCTGGCAAACCTAGGGCTTTATACTTAAAGTGCAAGCACTCACCACTGAGATACTTCCCAGACCTCAGGTGGTGACCTTGATGCTGCTGGTCCAAGGTACTAAACTGGTTTTATCTAAATCCACATCATCGGATAGGAAGTCGGTAGCCAATTTAAGTAGTTAACTACTATAGCTAGCCTTAATTAAGAATTAATAAAGTACAAAACATGTCTGCTAGATGGCTCAATTAAAAAGCACCCCATCGTGTTTATTTGTTACAAAGTGTTGGCGGTAGCTGGTTGGTATACTGTCGGGTTGAGGCCGATAGAGTTCACATCTCTCGAGAACTTTTCCATGCCTGTTCTTAGCATGTATAAAGGATGCAGTAAAGGTTTCTTTGATAAGACCGAAATTAATTACCTAGGAACACACCTTTAATAACAGTTCTGGAAAAGATCACAGTGGTCATGTCTTCCAGGCACTTGTGGAAAAGGAGACCTTAGGAAGAAATGTATGGAGAGAAGACCTTAGAGAAAATGGGGAGACGGCTCAGTCACTAAGTGTTTATCATATAAGCACAAGGACCTGGGTTTAAATCTCCTGAACCAGTGTAGTAGCCTAAGAGTGGGCTCCAGGTCCGCTGAGAGACCTCCCCCTCTAACACACACACACACACACACACACACACACACACACACGGTGCATTATGTATGTGTATGAAAACATATGGAACCCATTATTATGTATAGTTAATTTGCGCTAATTCTTAAATCATAAAGTGGAGCAGTGAGTTAAAGAGATACCTGTCACCAATCCTTTGGTCTCAACACACACACACACACACACAGAGTGAGTGTGTGTGTGTGTGTGTGTGAGAGAGAGAGAGAGAGAGAGAGAGAGAGAGAGAGAGAGAGAGAGAGAGAGAGAGAGAGAGAGAGAGAGAGAGGCATTGATGTACAAGGGCTGCTAAGAAGCATGGGTGAGAAGGGAGGGGACCTCCAAGAGTACAGCTGTGGAGTGGCAGGGGCATGAGCACAAGGAGAGCAACAAGGACTCTTAAGGAAACGCTAGTGAGACAGGGGCATCACTAAAGAGCTCCACAGAGGCAGGGGAGTGCAGGCAGGATCTTCACTCTGTCTCCTTTCAGAAGGCTTGAGCATGCTGAGGAGTGTGTTGACTGAGAAGGCATGAGATAAAAGTGAGGCGGAAGCAATTCTCAGCATCAAGGACTACAGGGAAGCGAGAGAACTGGTGGACGCCTCAGCAGGCCTGGGGGTTCACTAGCCTTTCAAAGGGAGAGGCCCCTTAGATGAGAAGAAAAAGTGGAGAAAATGTAGCCAAATGTTAAAGAGAGTGTTGTAGAATGTTATTTTAAGGTGTGTTACTTTTGTACATTTGTTTAATGTTGCAAAGATGTGATTGATTAAATAAAATTCACCTGTGGTCAGGAGGGCTTTTTCCTTTTCTTCTGTGTATCTTACTTTCACTCTTACTCCGTGGCTGACGGGTCCCAAACATCTCCCTGTGCTGGATCTCTTGCTGCCCCTCTCCCCTCCTTACTCCTTGGACTAAAAATTGTGGGGCTGGAGGGAAAGCTCAGCAGTTAAGAACACTTGCTGTGCTTACATAGGACCCAGGTTCAGTCCCCAGCACATACAGCCACCTATAACTCCGATTCCAAGGGATCTGATCTGACCTCCTCTTCTGGCCTCTGAGAGCAGCAGACATGCATGTGGCTCACCTACACACATGTAGACATTCATCTATCCACATATGATAAAAAAAAATAGGCTTCTTAAGAAAATAGAATGATTATAATCCTAACATCAGGCACAGAGGTTTGGAAATAGCAAGACACTCATTACATGTTTGTTGGATGAATAAATAACATTAAGAGAGAAAGGGTCACTGTGTTTGACCTCGTGTTGACCCGGAGCTGATGACAGCAGGGCCAGTAAAATACTGCCTGATTGGTCAAGGTGGTCTTGCCTCTTAAGGCTACGCTGTGAGGTATAGATGGAGGCACATTGGCACATTCCAGTAAAGAGGTGGGGGATCGTGCAGACTAGGAGATAGACAGGCCATTATTGAAATGGATTCACCATTCTTTAACCCAGTCTCGTGTGTTCATCTGTATCCTCCTAGAGCAATTAGAAACAATGGTGTTGTCTTAATTAGGGCTTCCATTGCTGTGAAGAGACACCATGACCACGGCAGCTCTTACAAAGGAAAACATTTAATTGCGGTGACTCACAATTTAGAGGTTTAGTCCATTATCTCATGGTGGGAAGCAAGATAGCATGAAGGCAGACTTAGTGCTGGAGTTGAAAAGCCTACATCTTGATCGAAAGGCAACCGGAAGTAAATTGTCTCACTGGGCGTGGCTCAAACAAGCATATGGAAGACCTCAAAGCCCGCCTCCACAGTGACATACTTCCTCCAACAAGACCACACCTACTCCAACAAGGCCCTACCTCCTAATAGTGCCCATACTCCCTTTGTGGGCTATTTTCTTTCAAACAACCACAGGTGGCTAAGAGCATCTTTCAAAATAAAAGTACCACCCACCATCTAGGCACTTGGTCAACTATTCTTTTCCCCTCCATTTCTCTGGTTTCTTTTCCTGCTTCACTGTTACCTTCCTTCACTGGGGCCCTGCCAGAACCTGCCATTTTGACTTCTGCACTTGACTTCACCCTGATTTATTTACCACCTCTTTGTTGTCCTAGTTCACCTAAGATGTCATTTACAGAATCTGCCACCGCAGATGAGAAGACAGATCCACCTGCCCCTTCACCTGTCATAGGGCAGAGAGAGAGAGGAGCCCATGGAGAAAGTGGCACAGCCATTTGGAGCCAAAAAAAAAAAAAAAAATAGATTGTGGCTGGAAACTCCCGTCTTGATTTGGCCCAGGGGCCACAGGTATATTTGGCCGGCCCCTGATTGACATAATTATTATTGCCAGAAATTAATTTTAGAAAGAACTTGAAAGGAGGACATGGGTGATTAAAGTTCTAATAATAACATTTTGAGAAAGTCTGGGTTAATGAATCTGTAACTCAGGTAAAAGAAAAGAGGCTGCAAGTGTTGGGGGACCAGCACCTGGACTGAACTTGGAAAACTAAAAGACTCTCGACCAGGGAGTCAAGTAGGGCATGGCTGGATCACATGGCCCTATGAAAGTTTAGGGGAAAGATAACAGCTCCTTCTCCAATGGAATCACCTCTGAAGTTGTGTATGAAGCACAGATAGTGTGACTGTTTGTGTGTGTGCGCGCGTGTGTGTGCATATGTGTGTGTGTGTGTGTGTGTGTGTGTGTGCAACTGGAAAAAGAACTCAAGCGTCAGACTTTGCCTTCCACGTTGACACAGTGTCTCTGTTGTTTGTCACCATCAAAACACGTGTGGAGGCAATCGACCTACTAGGCGCTGTAGTGTGTCAGTCACATGCTGAGGCCGCCTTATTATCACTGCTCACTAGAACATCCTGCTCTCTGTGAGGCCCTTTTGATTATTGAGATGCCAGGCTGTGTGGGCTCAAGAATCCCAGGTGTGTATTTGAAAGGACTCTGGGACAAATACTTCGTACTGGGAGGCAAAGAGGCCTATTCCAGTTTGGCCTCCTGTGTAGTTCAAAAAAAAAAAAACAACAAAAAAAAAACCCTCTTGACTGTGTTTACCCTTAGAGTGGCGTTATCCAGCTCGTTTTGCTTGTTCCGTGATTCACTTTGCACAGATTAAACTTCCACAAGGCAAGGCTATTGGTTCATTCATTGTGTTCAACCCTAAATGCCTGATACAACACTTACAGGAGGGTCTGGAAATAGGGGGCCATACAAAATATTTGATGGCTACAAAAAAATTGATTTTTGTCAGGCATGATGGTCCATATTTTTTTTTTTTGAGGAAAAAAGAATTTATTTCATCTTACACTTCCACGTAATAAGTCAGTCCTTTAGGAAATCCAAGGCAGGAAGAGGCCATATTTTTAATCCCAGCACTCAGGAAGCAGAGGCAGGTAGATCTCTGTGATCCACATGGTAAGTTACAATCTAGCCAGGGCTACATAATAAAACCCTGTCTCCAAAAACTATTTTCAGTTGTTACAGGAAGGGAATTCCTGGCCTGGCCTCATCTCTCCAGTGTCCAGCTATGGAGATGGTTGCCTGTGGTAGTTCTCTCAAGGCGTGTGGCTACATAGCTGCAAACCACCTTTTCCTGACTTGACTGGCAAAGGCAGCCACTGCCCTCTGAGAGAGCTGGGGTTTGCCCATCTCCTTCTGATGAACTCAAAGTGCTCAGCCCACAACAGGAAGTTCCTGCCTACCATGGCTCTATATCGTCTATGAACAACAAAAGACCATTTGGTCAACCAACGAGGGATCACATACTCGATGCTGGTCCCAAAGATTCACATCAGTTATCTCTTTCTCATGGCTATGACAAAATACCAGACAAACGCAACTTAGCGAAGGAAGGGGTTGTCCTGTATAATTGGAGGGTACAGTTCATCATGGCGGGCAGTCAAGGCAGCAGAAGCATGGGTCACATTATGTGGCAGGCAAGAAGAGTAGAGATGAATGCTGGTACCTAGCTCACTGCTGCCAACATTTAAGGTGGGTTAAAAGAGTCTGGAAGCTTTCTTACAGACATGCCCAGAGGTTTGTCTCCTAGATGATCTTAGATCCCCTTAAGGTGACTTCGTTAACAGTCAAGAGATTATATCACCTAACGTTCTTAGTCCCTTAGCACATGGCCATGTCTCTTGATGATGACAAAATGGCCTAACAAAATGCGGGTCTCAGAACCTAGCCTCTCAGAAAGGTAGTTATCTTCCTGACTGTTAAAAACACAACAGCAAAAAATAAATGAATGGTTGAGCTGCGCGTATTGGCACACACCTTTAATCCTAGTGCTTACGAGGTAGAGGCAGGCTGACCTCTGTGAGTTCAAGGCCAGCCTGGTGTACGTAGTGAGTTTCAGGAGCCAGAGCTGAGTGAGACCTCGTCTTGAAAAATAAAAGACAACAATAAATATAAATATAAATGAATGATAGATGTTTGTCCTTATCATTACTTCATTTAAAATGTAGACATATTTGTGTTTACTCGGTGTGGCTGCTGCCGCCACAGTGATGGCTGGGAACCACTGACCGACTTGACAAGCTTTAGTCACTCTTTCATACTCTACGAGGGTTCAAATCTCATCAGGAGCCTCCAGGGAAGAAGAATGGCAGGGTGGGCTCTTGCCCACTCCACTGCAACTCCTTGGCCATTGGCCACTGTGCTATGTCCTGACTTCACAGTGTAATGTCATCCTGTCTGTACACACTTGTGCACCTACCCCAGGCTTCTGTGCTGCTCACAGTGTGGAGCTGGGTCTTACTCTCCGCCTTGTGCCCTCTGCTTTCTTATAATGTCCCATCAGCTTCTTACCTCTTAGAACCTGAGGCTTTGGGAACAAAGAATAGCAACAGCAAGAAGAGCCCACAACTTCCTGTCATCGTTAGTGGCCAGGCTTGGTGTTAAACACGTGATTTGCATGACCTCATTGGGTCTTCATTATAATCCTCTGTAGAATCGTAGAACTGTTGGTTGACAAGCCAGGCACAGTGGCCAGGCTGAACCACGTAGTGAGGCCCTGTCTCAGATAAAGCAAAGCAAAGATGAATAAAAACAAACAAACAAACCGGGTGGTCGTGCGCACGCCTTTAATCCCAGTACTTGGGAGGCAGAGGTAGGCGGATCTCTGTGAGTTCGACGCCAGCCTGGTCTAGAAGAGCTAGTTCCAGGACAGGACCCAAAAAAAGGTATGGAGAAACCCTGTCTCAAATCCAAACAAACAAACAAACAAACAAAACATTGTGTGTAGATTGAAACTAGGGCAGGGGAGCCAGGCTAGGGTGGGTCAAGATCAAATCCTTGACTCAAGGCCACAGGGCCCTGGTGTTGGGCTTCTTGCTTCCTTTATTTTGTTTAATTCCAGTGCATGATTTTACACACTCTTTAAAAAGAGTGATTGGTTAGTACCTTGCTTAAGACTTGTGACTGCTGCCCCTCTGCCTTTTTGTTGTTGTTGTTTTTGTTTCGAGACAGGGTTTCTTTGTGGTTTTGGAGCCTGTCCCGGAACTAGCTCTTGTAGACCAGGCTGGTCTCGAACTCACAGAGATCCGCCTGCCTCTGCCTCCCAAGTGCTGGGATTAAAGGCGTGCGCCACCACCGCCTGGCTGGCCCTCTGCCTTTGACTAAAAGTTAGTCTTTACTAGGAGGCCCCACAGTGTCCATCTCCTCATGCTCACTCTTCTCTGTAGCTTTTTCCTTCCCTTGCTAAGTTTCAACCCGCCCACTTCTGGAGGAGACTGACCTCTTTCCGGCCCTACCTCATTGAGCGGCCTTGCACCTTCAGAGAATGAGGGCTCTTGGCTAGCTCATTGCCCAGATGGCTCCTTTTTTCCTTCAGTGGCTTTAATGGCACCTTCCTAAGGGCCTTTTAAAGTAGGAAACTTCCCAGATTTGTTTTATTTTCTTCATAACAAACAATGTTTTGAAGCCATCTGTATTTTTCTGTTGGAACAGGCAGAGTTTGACTCATTTTTCACTTAACATCTGTTTCCACATTGTTCACATGCTCAATGAGTAGTTGCTGAATGAACGAAGGGAGGGTCCGATTGATTCATGAACAGAGGCCCAGCCCACAAAGTCAATATAGTAAATTTGGGGTCCAGTATTCACTAAGATCCTAGGAGTGTGTCTACATCATCACAAAATCCTGAAACGTGAGATAGTCGAACTTTGGTTGGTTAGAACTAGTGAGATATTTGGCGTGGCTCCTACAGAGAGGCTGAAAGCCAGGCAGGTCTGAAGAACTCCGCCCCTCTCTGCTGTGTGGACTTGCATTCGTGACAGGAAGGGGAAAGACCATAGAGTCAGACACGGATGGATTCTGGAGAAGGACAAGGTTTGAAACGTATGGCACCAGATTCTACAGTTTCAGGTTTTTCAGATGCTGCAGTTCATTTACAAAGTCTCAGCAGAGTTTGTCCAACTTTTCTCACAGTCTTTCAAAAGGTATTTGGCATTACTAAGTGAGGAAAAACCTAAAAGACACTTCTTTCAATTGTCATTTATTTTAAAAAATTATTATGGATCCATGGCATTACGTATGGCATAGTACAGAACAAAGTATATATATATATATGTGTGTGTGTGTGTGTGTGTACACACACACACACTTTGGTTTCTAATGTGCACACATATGCACATTATATAGTATATATGCATATATGTGCATGCACATTATATATCATATGTATGCATACATATATGCACATTAGAAACCAAGGTATTCAGAAAGTCAAGGGAAGTTGGATGGATTGTAAGATGTGGTAGGAAAATTTGACTGTGTTGGAAATATGTGAAATGGGACTGGAGAGATAGCTCAGAAGTTAAAAGCACTTGATGCTTCTATAGATGACCCGAATTCAGTTCCCAACACCCACATAATGGCTCATAATCTGCTACAACTCAAGTTCTTGTAGAGCTAATGCCTTCTTTGGGCCTCCAATGGTATCAAATATGGACGTGGTACAGATGCTCATGCAAGCAAAATGCACACATAATTAAAAAACAAAACAAACCCCCACAAAAAAAAAAAAAGCTTCGTGAAAGGATCTTATTGGGAAAAAAAAATGGGACAGGGATATGGTGTTGTACTCCTTTAAACCCAGAGGGCGGGTCTCTGTGGGTCTGAGGCCAGCCTGACCTTCATAGAGAACTCCAGACCAGCCAGGGCTATGTGTGTCTCAGACAGAAAGAAGGAAAGTAAAAAGCTGGGGCGGGGGTGGGGGTAGGGGATGGAAGCTGACTTGAGTAACTAAGGGAATGAGAGGAGGTGGGATCTCTAAGACTCCAGGTAAAAGAAGACTTAGAAGCACACACCTTGGCTGCCTCTTAGCACAATGCTCCACCAAGTCTGTTGGGTCCCTGAAGCCACCACTGTAGGGGGCCCGGCCACACCTTTTGTCTTCTAAGCCTCTAAACTCCTAGCAGGTAAAAACCCCAAGGTAAAGTAGGACAATAGGATTAGTGTCCTAAAGTACGGCCTTAAAAGCCTTCTAGACTCAAAGATTCCACAGCTCTAAGCTAAGGGACTCGGGACCCGTGCCCTGTCAAGTGTACAGATGTACCCATTTCTCTCTGTTCTGGGGGTTGCTGCTGGATCCCCTATTGCAGCTTCCTCCGCTGCAAGTGACCAGTGTCATTAAAGGACCTGATCACCTGAAATCCACATTTCTGTGGGTAATGTGCTATCAGTTACTGAGAGGGATTACCAGCTTGGCCTAAGAAGGCAGCTTCTCAAACAAATACTAATCTAGGCGTGGTTGTGAAGGTGTTTTATGGAAATGGTTAAACAATTGGTTAACTATAAATAAGAAAGTCTCACCTCCTAATGAGGGGAGGCCTCCTCCAATCAGTTGAGAGGTCTCAAGAGTGAAACTCCAGCCTGTGGGCTTGCTGTGTGGATTTCAGACTTGCAAGACCCCATCTTGCATAAGCCAGATTCCCTGACATCATAGATCACATATATGTATGTATTCGTATATACATACACATGTGTGATTATAATATATACGTGTGTGTATGTATGTGTCCATGTGCCTGGATATGTATCTGTATAGAAAATCTTTACTTATAGAATAGTTATAGGTAATGTATGTTATATAATATATATTATATGCAACAAATAAATACACCATGCAAAATGTATTTTCTGTTTTATGGAGACTCCTGATACAAGTGTTAAAATTTCCATTATGATAGACTTGCCTATTCTCCTTAAATTATTTTTGAAATGCTTATTTTATGTTTATGGGTGTTTTGTCTACATATGTGTGTATGTACTGCATGTAAGCAGTGACTACAGAGACCACAAGAGGACAACGGGCCCCTGAAAGTGGAGTTACAGACCCTTGTGTGTAGTCTGACCTCCCCATGGACACATAACCTGTCCTTTCTCACAGGTGTGTCACCATGTGTGACCCTACTCATCCTCTTCCACAGATCTACATGGCTCTGACACTTTCCCAAGAGTGTTTGGCCCAAGACGGCATTGGCATGAAGGCTTGACACAGTGCCTGTATTAGCAGAGAGAAGAGCTGGTCTCTCCCAGAGGAGACACCCTAAGATGGCTGTCAGATTCATTCCTACGACTGTGACAAATACCAAGACCAAAAGCACCTTGTGGAGGGAAGGTTTTCTTTTATCCTTCAGGACGTGATCTATTATGGGGGAAAGTCAGGACAGGAACTCAAGTATGAACGTGGAGAGTCCTATCTCCTTGTTGGTCTGCACAGCACTGCCTTCAACCAAGGGACTCCCGGCTAAAAAAGAAAGCAGAAATCACAGAGAAACTCACACAGGCTCGAATTCAGCTAGTTCTTTTTATACATTCCAGGATTATTTGTCCAGGGAATGGTGCTACCCATACTAGGTCCTCCTTCGCCAATTAACAATCAAGACAATACTCCCGCAGGCCAATCTGACCCAGGCAGTTCTGCATCCTCAGCTGAGGCTCTCTTGTCAGGAGGCTCGAGGCTGTGTCAAGTTCACAGTTAAAGCTAACCAGGACAATGGCAAAGACGACCTAGAACTTTTCCACAGCCCTCTCTTCCTTGCTTGTTCTCCTTTATTGCAGGGAAGCGCTGTTCAATGTGGAATCGTGACCTAATAAATAACTGCAAGTCACTTTGCAAATATCAAACACCACAGAAGTATTTTATTATCACATCAGCCCCAGCGGTGGATTTATAGCCTATATCCATTAAATGAGCCTTGGAAATAATTTACCCAGTACCTATGTGTGCGTGCATATTGCATAAGGCCATACCTGTCTCACCTCCTGGAAGTGAAATAGATATATATGTAGGAAGTTTGGGGTAGAATTAATTATGTTTTTTTAAGCCCATTCATAAACATGATCACTGGCCTTTATCAGTGAAGATTTTGCTGGCTTAGATGTTATTTTGTCAATAATATTTTAAAATAATATTTTTCCTACCAAGGTCCTGTCTGTCTTATTGTTTAGATATGGATCAGGGGGATCAGGAAGCAAGTAGCTGGTTAAGCTGGAAAGCTCCTAAGCTAGGGCTACATGGGCGCTGCTCCCCTGGGAAGGATCTGGAGTCTGGCCCCAGGTTCAGATTTCTCTGCTGAAAAGGGATGTGGTTAGCTAGTTCCATTACTTTAGCCTCTTGTTCCAATTCATGGAGTTTGCCAGAGAGAGGGACATAAGGGCTGAGATTCAAACACTCAGGGAAGAAAATGAATCCCAAACTTCAGGCTTTTTATCTATAGAATGCAGATATGATACTCTATTGGGGTTGGACTGTGCAATGTCGCCCACCCCATAGGCACCTGTGTTTGAACACTTGGTTCTCCACTCATGGTGCTGTTTGGAAAGACTGAGGAACACTTAGGAGATGGAGCCCCGCTGGAGGAAGTGATTCACTGGGGACCAGGACCTTGCAGTTTCATGGCTTGGCATCACTTCCTGTTGGCTCTCTGCTTCCTGGCTGCTGATGCAATGTGACAAGCTGGCCCCCAGCTTTCCTGCCATGGTGTATCTCTGTCTCCCAGGGACGGTAAACGAAAACAATTCCTTACTCTCTCCAGCTGATTTGTGTTAGGGTTTTGTTACAGCAACAGGAAAGGTAGCTAGTAAGGACCACAGATATAAACCCTGCTTGGACGGGTAGGAATTTCAAAGTGTGGTTAGCAGCTTTCTTCTGGAACCAAAGGCAGTGTCCCAAAGAATTCAGATTTAGACATGCACTTCCTGTTGGCCACCATCAGGAGGCGTTGTCTCTAGGGAAGCCATACATTCCCCTAAGCTGTGGAGCAGGCCTCTGAGGCAGCATTAAGGCAGTGACCAGGGAATGGGTGAGGTTTGCTTGTCTCAGCCCAGTCCTGTAGTGTCTACAGTGACAAGAACACCTTCCTCTCACATCTGTGGCACGCCCAGCCATCTGTGGAATCCTTCTCCGTATTTGAGTTCATTTCCTGATTCTTTCATTCCTTTGATAGAATTACTGCAACCATTTGTATTATGGGTAAAGAAAACAAGACCCAGACAGTCTAGAAATCAGTGAGCCCCACACCTTTAGACCTAGGGAAGAACAGGAATTTGACCCCTGACGGCAGTAGACTGAAGGACAATGAGAGGTGCTTTTGGGAACTGCTGCATGGGTTTAATGCTATCTCTGCTGTCTCCTGTGTTCTGTCTGTACAAGTAGGTTTTGCTTGTGTTTAGGACTGTGCCAGGAGTTTTACAGTTCATCAGCAAAATCTACAGAGAGGGCTTTGGGGCGGTGTCTCAGTGGGCAAAGTGTTTGCTGAACAAGCATGAGAAACTGAGTCTGGTCTCCAGCAACCCATGTCAGAGGAGGATATCTATAACTCCGGTGATGGGGAAGGAGAGACAGGCAGAGCCTGGGGTTTGCTGGCTGCTCTTCTAGGCAGCCCCTGAGCTCCAACTGTGGTGGAGGACCATGTAAAAAAAAATGCACATGTAGCCCATACATGTACGTGGGCATGCACATACACAGTATGCATGCATACAAGCATGTATATACACGCCACTGTAGAGAAGGCAGAATTTAGACTTAGCCAATATAGCTGCCCCCGAGTCTCTAATTGCCTGTTTCTCTTTCCCTTTTATTTCTTGATTTTCTCACAGGGAGAGGATGTGGGGCCTTTGGTCATTTTCAGATCTCCCTTTCTGAGGTATAGGCACAGTACCTAGCATGCTGCAGGACATGCTGATTAAAAAACAAACAAACAAGTAAAAAGTCAAAGCAAAATAAAAAACTGGAAAGAGCCCTGTTCTAAGCTCTACCACAGCTCATTGATAAATTCATAATCCTTTGGCTTTTTCTGTCCTTCTGAAGAGTCAGGGCTTCTAAAATGTCTCCATGTGTCTCGAAATGACAAGGTGTATGGTATTTGGGACAGAAATGAATCTCTTCTTTTTGAACACACAGGCACAACCAAGGCAGCTTAAATTCGGTTCCACTCTGGGTTTTTTTTCCTGTGATACTGAAGCAAACGGCTGACTCAGTTACAGAGAAGACACCAAGCTCTTAGGTGCTTCCCAAACAGGGTATTGTACATCAAAAGACTTCACCAAGTTGGGTAGCAACAGTGGTTAAAAATCTTCTAACATTAGCATCTAAAATTGAGGAAGAGTAGGAAAAAAAATATACTTATAAGCCATAATGTGTGACTGGGTTGGACTGGGGATCACAGAGGAGGCAAAGGCTATGGAAAAGCTCAGTGTTCCAACGAACTGGTTCTGGGGTCTATACACTGACTGTCCAAGCTGCAGGCAGGAGGGTCACCGTACCCCTTGGGAGTTAGTTGGAAATGCAGAGGGTTGGGTGTGCTCCAAACCCTTTGAATCTGGAGCTGATGATGGCCAGATCTCCTAGGGATCCAAGACACACTGGTGTTCAAGTGACCCAGACTGTGACGACCGAATGCATTTGAGAATGGAGGGCTGTCTCACCCTAACATGAGGTCAGAGCAGCCAGCTTTGGGAACTATTCAGCTTTGGGCTTCTGGTGGGAGCCACGGTCGGAGTAGGTTCTAATAATGGCTGAAAGTCGGCTTTTAGCAATAGGTTTGTTGAGATGTAATTTCATTGTCACATAATTCCCCCTGAGTGCATAAGTCTATGTAATGCTGTGTACCAATCGAGTTGTGCATCCATCACTTCTCAATTGCTTTGAAGGCATTGTTATTTCTCTAAAAGAATTAGGTACAGGCTGGGCAGTGGGGGCACATGTCTTTAATCCCAGCACTCGGGAGGAAGAAGCAGGCGGATCTCTAAGTTAGAGGTAGTCAGTGAGTTCCTGGACAGACAGAGCTACACAGAAGGCTTTGGAGAGAGAGAGAGAGGGAGAGAGAGAGAGAGAGAGAGAGAGAGAGAGAGAGAGAGAGAGAGAGAGAGAGAGAGAGAGAGGAGGTACCCATTAGTCTGCATGTTATAATTCCCCTCAGTGGAACGTCTAGTCTACAATCTCCCTGAAAGTCTGCCCATTGTGAACTCTGTGGCGTTTGTTTTTGCCTCCTACCATTTAGGGGAAAAAACATATTCAAGATTAACATGACTGTCACAGCATGTATTTGTATTTTATTCGTATTCAAGGCCTAATAATATTTCATTGCATAGATATACCACAATTTGTTTATCCCTTTATGGGTTCATTGGCCATTTGGGTTATTTTTCAGTTCTCAGCTATTATGATTAAAGTTACTATGACTATTCTAGGTGAACATAATTTATACATTGTAGAATATATGAATATCCTAGAAAATTTTATGTGAACATACATTTTCATGGGAGTCAGCTTTGAGCCTTCAACAAAGCGCTTGAGGGCCCAGCAAGGGAAAGGCGAGGGGGAAGAAGGGAGGAAGGTGTATCTGGGGAGGATGTCTGCCACAGTCCAAGCTCCTTACCCATGTCATGTGCGCATGCTGGCAGCTCACCGAGCATCACATGGCCACATCTGCAACACGCATACACATAGTTAACATATGAACTTCAAAGCACCAGATGAGTTGCCCAGAGATCATTCCTACTCCAAAATGCTGGGCAGAATCTCCGCGGGATGCTTGCCAAGAGCATATGTCAAGAACAATGCACTGCTGGATGGTTGGCCTGGAAATTGTCAGTATCTCCTGAGCTATGGAGTGTTAGGAGGAGAATCACACAGATGGCCTCCCTCCAGAGCCTTCAATGACATTCCCCGGACCCTCGGAAGCTATGCTTTTTAAAAAAACAGACAACGTGGGAGGGAAATTTGTGATCCTCATGGTTTGTCATAGGGGACAGAAAGGAATGGAGGAGGAAGAAGGTGAAGATCTGTTTAATAACAGTCACACTATTCTTCATCTGTTCTGATGTGCTCAGCAGGCGCTGCGTGTGTAGAGTCTGGTGGAATGTATAATGGAGTGTGAACAGGGGCACAAGGAACTGCTTGAAATCTGATGCTGAGTTCACTGGAAACCAAATGTGGCTACCTTGGCATTCTTCTTTCTAAACTAGCTAATATGCTCTCTCAAGCATAGACCTCAGAATAGGCTGGCCTAAGCCCCGAAAGAAGGGCCTGGGAAAGTCTAAATCTTAGAAGAAAAGGAAAACAATGTAGAAATAAAGAATGGAAAGAGAGAAGGAGAAATCATGATTCCTCCCACCTTGGAGGAGGAGGTGGAAGTGCCCTGAGTCTCAATATGTGACTTAGGTGTTCCCTGACATGCCCAGTTTGGTCTCCAGAGGACAGGAAGGAAACTGTCGCCACAAAGCCTGGGAAGAGAGGTGGGAACAGGTTTGTGAGGAGGAAAGAATCTGTCTGCTTCCTGTCCCAATCACCGGCTGTTCTGGTTAACACCATGCCCTGCCTTGTAGGATGTGTGTGTGGTAAATGGACCATCTGAATTAGAGCGACAGTCACTAGGGACAGCAGACGAAATACAGCAGGACAATCATAAAGCTCTTAAATTTGGGCACCTTGGGCCACCAAGGAAGACACAGAGGTTATACAAGAAATTATAAAGTCAGGCTGAAGCCAGACGCACAGATATTTCTACAAGAGTTTTAAAAAAAAAAATCCACCCACACCACAGGAAACATTGTCAGACCATCTCAAGGTGCTGCTACCCTAAGTAAACATTGGGCCTTTGTGTTACATGACTGACACCACCAGGACATCCACCTTTCTCCTGCCTGAAACATCTGGAGAGACCTGATTAGACCAAATTTTCTTTCTAGAACAGTCTATTGCTTCATGCATACAAAGGAAGAAGTTTCACATGAAGACTGAATATCCTCTTACAGCATGGTAAGGAGAAATGGCCTTCGAAGTTTGTGTTCCAACCTCAGCCCCAACAGTCTGGGGCAGTAAGGGCTTAGGTGGTGACTTTGCTTCTGGAGAACTTGCTTCTTGATTTGTATCCCCATGGTGAGCGTCCGTACCACCAAGTATTTCTAAAAGGAGCACCTACATTTATACTAGTAAGCTTCTAGGAAAGCTAGCTGGTCCTGCGTCCCCTGCATGAGATGATCTTCACAGGCGACTGAACCAGAAGGAGGTCTACTATCTATGAGTAGACAGGGAACGTGAGCAAGTTCTCCCTTTCCATCCCTTCCTGAATGGTGGAGGAGACACCCTAGTAAACAATACTGGACCCGTCTACTCCCAAATTACACGGCTCACAAAGAATGAAGGCGTGCCCTACAGCTCTGCAGGGGCTATAGTGGAGCCTATGGTACCACTAGTATCAGTGGTACCTCCTGATGACCTGCCTGTCTCTTCACAGCTCTATCTGGGGCACCTGGCTAAGGTCGTGACCTATCTTACTCAGGAACTTGAGCTGGAAAGGACTTTGGATAGCAGGCACCGAGGAGGATCCTGTTGATTCCTCCTGTCTCACATGTGTACCTACTGGGTAAGTGAGATGCAGATGCAAGGCTAATTGAAGGTCTAATTGAGAGACTAGTCTGAGTTGGGTCTCGGTTCTGTCCATGACCTGCTTCAACGTTGCAGCCTGGTATTGAGCCATACATGGCCTTCTTGCCTCAGGTGCTTGCCCCAGGTCCCTGTGGGGAAACAATGAAATGGACCTGCATGCCTGTGTGATGTCACCTGGCCACTGCCCAGCTGCAGACTGCTCTGTCTATCACAGTTGCACAGTTTCAGAACCCTGCCCCTAGGGAGAGGAGGAGGAGCAGGGGCCAAAGGTGAGTAAGACAGAGGCAATCAGACCAGCGCCACAGTGAGTAGTGTCAACACAAGCTGCCAAAACGGAGAAAATCAACATGATTAATCACCCCCACAGCCATCTGGCGAAAGGACTCCAGAAATGCTGCGTCACCACCAATTCCCTGATCAACCATCACAGAGTCAGTGGAAAATGTCAACCTGAAAGGCAAGCTCCATCCAAAGCCAAAATATTGCAGAAAACAATGGATTTCATACTAAAATATTCTCTCTTCTAGGCTCCTTCTTACCCCATTGCCAAAATGTTCTCTTGAGCTGGCTCTAATCTATGGCTAAGTAATAGCCAAGCAAGAGAAATTGGTCTCAGTGATTGTCCCCAAGGGAAGAGACAGACATGGGAGGAACCACAGTTGATGCCTCTCCCACTTCTTCCACTTACCTCTTTTGCACCTCCTGTGAGTTTTAGAGAAGACACCTGGGCGAGGATTCCCAGGGAACCTCAAGGACTGTCTATGAAGCCCAGTTCCTCCTAGCTTCACCTCTCTCCAGGCAGTTAGGAGAGTAAGTGTTCAGAGTGGACACCAAGCAGGGTGGCAGGCTTTGTCATGGCCCACATCTTGCTTCTCCACAGTGCTATCTCTAGAGAAAGACTGTCTCTAAAATGTTTTGAATTAATAAGCAATGACTAAAGGAATGAATGGCCAAATTGTGCATGGAAAATGGATTCATTATAGATAATTCCTATGCCTTTCTAAGTTCTACCTGACTTTGTTGGTGCCATGATTCCTGAGAGGGATCTGAACCACTATCTGAGTCCAGCAAACTCATTCTGCACAGAGATAGTTTAAAGGAAGAGGGTTAAGCAGCAGGCCAAAGTCTGAGTCTGGGGAGTTAGCTTCTCAGGATATCTATAGGAGCTGGGACCAACCAAGGAAAAGTAAACCATTCTAAACACCTTAAGCAGAGGCAGTGTAATTAAAAATTAATTGGCCACACAGGTTTTTGAAGAAGAAAAGCAAAAGGAATATTCTGAAAGGAAAATGGTTTTAATATGAAAACTCAGAAATCCTTGGGGATTCATAGCCAGGAGACCATGGACTTGACTTTCCCTTGGATGTAGGATGACCTAAAGCAAACAGAAACCTCCTTGTTGATGAGGCAGGATTACACTGACCTCCAGCATAGTGGCTTATTCCACCAGACAGAAGCCTGGATCAAATACAAAGCCACAATGTCCTAACAACTCCCCATGTCTGCTAGCAGGCAGTAATGGATACTTAAACAGCTCGGAGACACAGATCACTCAAATCAACCTTCTTGTAGGCTCTGCCAGCTCTTGATCATGGCAAAAGGGCTTAGCTTGAAAACGGAATCCAAACCCTACAGTTGGCAACCTCCAAGCCAAATCATTACGAGGGAATGAGTGGAGCTGTTTGGATTAAATTGGCCAGAAAAAGTGGAAGCCAAACTCTCATTTGTAAGGGAGCTTTGGCAATCTGCGAGTTTAGCGTTCAGAAGTTCGAAATGCCTCCACTCTCCTATCCACAGCGTTAGCTTGAAATTTACCAGTCCAGCTAGGTTGGCTGACCACCCATGGAGCTCCAGGGACTCTCCTGTCATCTTCTTCCTGGAACTAGGAATATAAGTGCATGCTACTACACCCAACATATTTAACATGTGTCCTGGAGACCAAACTCAGGTTCTCATGTTTAGGATGTCATCACTTTACAGACAGAGCCATCTCTCTAGCCCCCATCATTCCCCCTCTCTTTCATTCCCATTCATCCTCCATTCTCTTGCCCAGAAATATTGCTTGAGGTGCAAGCCTGTCTCAGAGAAAACTCTCTAAGAAGATGAGTGCCTGGACAAAGTGACCTGTCTCTCCTTTGAACTCCACCTCCCCTGGTAACTTTTCATGAGCAGTGAGCTTGTGGCAATACCCATAAAGATAAAGGTATTATCTGGACTCAAAGGAAAAGACATTTAAGCACAAATACACATAGATACCTTTGTGGTGTAAGATTCCTCTCTGTATGCTATAAATATATTTTATTACCATTGGTTAAAAAGAATCTGTTTCAGCCTATAGCAGGATAGACTATAGCCAGGCTAAATGAGATATATAGAGAGAGTGGGTGGAGTCAGAGAGTTGCCATGTACCTGCCAAAGGAGGCAGATGCCCTGAAACCTTACTAGTAGGCTACAACCTCGGGTGATACACAGATTACTAGAAATGTGTTAATTTAAGATATAAGAGTAAATCAAAAATATGCCTGAGCTATTGACCAAGCAGTGTTATAGTTAATATAGTTTCTGTAGGGTTATTTGGGTCTGGGCGGCCAGAAATGGAACAAGCAGTCTTTTACTGCACCTTTGTATGTCACAGAGTAGTGGGTATGGACATGATAGGAACAATGAACACACAATTCCAGACACCAAACTGTGATTTAAGAAAGTCATTAAATATTGCCCCTTCCCCCATGAACTTCTGATTGGCCATCCACCAACACAACTTAGCAGAAGTCACCTAATTTATCCTAAAAGCTCTAGGAGATAGGCCAAATAGCACTTGGTCATTTGTACCAATTTTAATTAATTAAATATATTTTAATTAAAAATATTTCTTTTTATGCCTGTAGGTTTTTTGCCCACATGTATGTATGTACACTGTGTGCATGCCCATTCTTTGGTCAAGGGTCATTTAGGTTGTTTCCAGGTTCCTGCTATGACAAACAAAGCTGCTATGAACATAGTTGAGCACATGTCCTTGTGGCACAATTGAGCATCCTTTGGATATATACCCAAAGTAGTATTGCTGGGTCTTGAGGAAGGTTGCTTCCTAATTTTCTGAGAAATTGCCATATTGATATTCAAAGGGGCTGTACCAGCTTGCACGTCCACCACCAAAGCAGGAGTGTTCCCTTTACCCTACAACCTCTCCAGCATAAATTGTTATCAGTGTGAAGATGGAAAATCAGAGTTGTTTTGCTTTGCATTTGTCTGATGACTAAGGATGTTGAACATTTCCTTAAGTGTCTTTTGGCCATTTTAGATTCCTCTGTTGAGAGTTCTCTATTTAGGTCTGTATTCCGTTTTTTATTGGATTATTTGTTCTTTTGATGAACAATTTCTTGAGTTCTTTGTATATTTTGGAGATCAGTCCTCTGTCTGATGTGGGGTTGGTGAAGATCTTTTCCCATTCTGTAGGCTGCCATTTTGTCTTGTTGACCATGTCTTTTGCTTTACAGAAGCTTTTCAGTTTCAGGCAGTCACATTTATTAATTGTTTCTCTCAGTATGTGTGCTACTGGCGTTATATTTAGGAAGTGGTCTTCTGTGTCCTGTGTCAATGTGTTCAAGTGATATTGCTGGGTCTTGAGGTAGGTTGTTTTTTAATTTTCTGAGAAATTGCCATACTGATATCCAAAGGGGCTGTACCAGTTTGCACTCCCACCAACGATGGACGATGGAGTATCACACACACACACACACACACACACACACACACACACGGAGTCTCAGCTGTCAAACTAAGCAGTTATTGCTGTGTATAGTAACTTCAGTGTGTGTGTGTGTGTGTGTGTGTGTGTGTGTGTGCGCGCGTGTACTATCTTAGCTGGTAAACAATATAGACAATTAATTGTGGTGCCTATAGAGACATATACATATAATACATACACACATATATAAAATCTCAACTGAAAAAATGAATTATGGGTGTGTAAACTAACCTATATGTATACATTTTTAACATGTAAATATAAATATGTATGCCGAATATAAGCATACATAGTTCTATTGTATTCTGGCCATCTTTTTGCATTTAAGCTAAATGTAACTCATACTGATGTCTATAAGTGCAATCCATTATCCCATGGAACATTCACTCCTTTCCCCTTGCTTATCCATAACCTTGTCTAAGAGTGCAGAGCCTGGCTCCCTCCATTTACCTTCTGTTTACTTGAATATGCTGTCCCATTGCACAGAGATGATGGTTTCAGAACTGTTACCCCTGACCCTTGTGGAATGAAACACAACTGGACCAGCCAGGGTGCAGCTGACAGACAAGCTGGGGTACAGTTCTTACAGACCAGCTGGGATACATTTGTATGCTAGGCAAATGCTCTGTCACTGAGCTGAACCTTTGGCCTGCTGTTTCTCTTCTCAACCTGTGGATTCTTGGCAGCAAGCGCCTTTATCTGCTGAGCAATCTTACCGGCTCACTGCTAGGCAAGTGCGTGTTGTGTGTGAGAGAGGGAGAGTGAGAAAGAGACTGGGGGAGAGGGAGTAAAAGGAGGAAAGGGAGAGGGGGAGAGAGAGAAACTTTCCTTCTCAAAGTATACCTCCTTAGGACACTACCCTGCAAGCAGTTTGGTCTTCAGGCTGGCCTGTAGTTGGCTAAGTCTAATATAGCATCCCTCCAAGTCATGCTTAGAAGGTTTGTGGAGCTATGGGATAATCCAGCGCATCAGAGCCTCTGCTCTGGTCTAGAACAAGTGCCCCTTCTCAGCTTCACTCCACCCAGGCCTTCCCAGACTTGTTTATCATTAGAGTTACTGCTCCTCTACCTACCATGGCCTCTCAAGCAAAAACAAACAAAAAAAAAAAAACCAAAAAGTCCCTTCTATTTTGAGAAAAATGCCACTTTAACATTGTTGATCCTGTAAAAGATGCATCTTCAGTGACCACCCAGAGCCTCTCTTTCTGATGTCTAATGGCAGCCACCCTCATCTACTCCCCTACAGAGGCTGCTCAGGTAAGAGCAGAAGATTAATAAAGAACACCACAAACTCAACAGCCTGGGGACCCCACCCCCCCTCATTGTCTCTGTTAAGGAACTGCATCTAGATAAATAACAGGCCACACTGGGATGATTTCCTCTGTTCTGCTGAGCACTCCCAGAGATAAGGAAGCATTCTTCCTGACATAATGAGCCATCAAAATACATTTATAACAATTCCCAGGTAGGGCGGTTATCTGAGCTGCTGACAATGGGCCTCCTTCCCACCTGTCTCTTTCATTATGTTCCAATAGAGAGGCTCAGCCATTATTCTTGGCCTGACAAGAGATAGTGTTTTGGCCCTTGGAGCTCTGACAATTGCATTCAGCCCATTTAATTACTTCCAGCACACACGCAAGGGCTTTATTAACAGAGAGCAGCTCAGCCAGGCCTTCCTTCAGGTCACAGGAAGCCAAGGCTAATTGAGACCTACAGAAAACTACGCCCCACCAAGAGAACAACAGCGATGGACCCTTCTCTGTTGTCCTTAACGAATGAGGTCTAAAACTCGAAACCTCCTCTACGCAAGAAGCTCCAGGAAATTGAGAAGTCAGAAACCAGCCAGTCATGGTGAAATAAGCTATGTAAGCATTGTTTACATGTTGAGGAAATCTCCCCAGGCCCCAAACTGCTCTTGAACTTCCACACTCGCTTGTTGCTCTTTCCAGCTCCCGGTGTCCAGCCCAGTTCCCAATGCTTGCCCCTAAAGACCAACTAAAACGCCTTCTGATTTTCTTTATTGCCTCCCTGCTATGGAGTCCTAGTTAGAGCCCAGACCTGGCAGCCCAGCGAAAGTAATAGCAAATGGCAGAAAAGGATTTATCCAATGTGTCACACTGGGAAGGACAATGATCCCGTGACATCCTCACAAGTCCATCTTTGACGTTCTGACAGGAGGACTATGAGGACAGGAAAGCTGTGTAGTGAAGCAGTTCTGGTCCCTGCCTGTGTCCTTGTCATTGTCTGGAGTTTGATCTCTCTTACTGGGGATCTGAGAGGTTGTCAGAACCATGTGAAACCCTGTTCCAGGAGACAAACACCCTCTCACTAGCACTAGAGATTTTTAACCTTTTCCTTCTTCCTGTTCAGACTCCTGGGAAGATTCTAATGTCCCGAGGTCCATTGTTTCAATAGTCTGATCGCCTAAGGAAGTGATTCTAGTGTCTTGACGATATAATAATTCTCTCCAGAAAGTTTATATCCCCACCTATTTGTTAGTGCCAAAGAGTATCTCTGGGCTCCGCTGGGGACCCTTGAAGACCCTCTAGGAATTCAGATGGTCACACACCGGGGGCAGGTTAGTGTTGCTCCCTGTCTGTCTCACCCACACAGACACACCTGTGCAGAGGGAAAGGCAGGACTGCCTCAGAGCGCTGCCACTGCAGGAAGCCCAGTTGTAAACAGGGGATTTAGGCTCTTGCAGCTGCCAGGGTTTCTCAGGCATTTAGATCCTTAAACCACCCAGTGTCTTTATGCTTTGGATGGAGTCAGGAAATAGAAAATGGCAAAAGACAAAGGATTTATTTACAAGTTGGCCAAACCAAGGAGAGAAAGGCTCCTAGGTCTCTCCTTCTTCCTGAGGCAGTGTTACCACCGTGTAGAAAAGATCAAACAAACATCAGGAAATATGGATATGCCGACTTAGCTATATGATAGGTCGTCAGAGACTTGTGACATTTCTTCCTGCCAGACAAGTCCCTCTTCTGGTGACTCCAGTTCTGTGGACTTTCTCCTCCCAAGAGTGAGATTCCTGGGGAAATTTTGATCTTTAAAGTTCATTGTTTTAGGGTCCCCATTTTCCTCCAGGCATCTCATCCCTTTTCGCTGTGAAGGGGAATATCTTTAGTGCCTTAAGCCGTCTTTGGGCATCTAAGCTCTGTCTAGGCTGTTCCGTTAAAAACAAAACAGCAGCTGGAGGAAGAGCCAGGAAGAGTTAGGGGTGTTAGAGTCGAACATGATCTGTTTGTTATTCATCCATAGTCAGCTCAAGAGAGGACTACTATTGATTTCAAAACATGATTTTCGGTTAAGATCCCGTCCTGCATATCTTTGTTTCCCAGTAAGCTTCCATAAGGGACAAATAGTTCAGAGGCCTTCTAGATAAACACTCAATGCAATCCCGTCCTCGTCCTCCTCTGATGACCTAGTTGAGACACTCGACTGGGGAGTATGTGGGGATCTCATGAGAATAGAGAGACAGACACCCGTTGCCACAAACACTGTTTTTCTGCAGCGATAGCCATTCACCTACTTCGTGCCAGGCCAAGGAACTAGGGCAAAAGGAATTCTGGCAACTCTGGAAAGCCTTAGTCCTAGGGTGGACAGTGATGGACAAGCAAACTGTGCTGGTCTCCCGCACATGCCCAGCTGGGGAAACAGAGGCAAGGGTTGAGAACTTCTCCGCAGGCTCCCTGACACTCTGCCTTGTGGTCCCACTGAGGTTCTGAAACTAGGACTCAATATCCTGTGGAATCTTAAGGAAGCCAGGAGGGGGTGGGCAGGGTGACAACTGGGGGAGGTCCCAGCTTGGGGGTTCCAGCTGGCGGGTTCACAACTGGAGTGTCAAAGAAGGGGGGATCAGAGCTGGAGGGGTCACAAATGGGAGGGTCACAGTTGGGGGGTTCATAGCTGGGAAGGTCACAGATGGGGGGTCACAAGTAGGGGGGTCACAGCCGGGGGGGTCACGTGGAAGAAGTGGAAGAAGGGAGAGTCTGTGCTAGGACAGCTGGTGATCACGTTCTCTCTCCCACAGCCAAGAGTCAGCGCCTCCTCGGGTGTCCGTGTTCTTTCTTTTTTCCCTTCATTTCTTTCTTTACCTCCATTTATCCTGGCCTCCTTTTCCTTTTCTCCTTTCTTCTTCCTGTCTGCGTTGCCTCATTTTCAACATCCCTTGCCCAGTGTTAACTCATAAAAGAGCTGGTGACTGGGAGAGTCTCAGGAGCACTGAGACACTGTATCCTAGTAGGGATCATTGTGGAAACTACCAGAAAACTCCAGGTTCTACGTGATCATGTACACACACACACACACACACTTGTACCTTACCCCGAGGAAAGCAGTCAGGCTTTCTTTGGAGAAGATATGTTATACTCTCTCACACACAGACAGCTACAGAAAGAACACACACCACATGCATTCATTAAGATCCCTGGGTAGCCCACATTGAACTGTAGGCTCTTAGATTCAGGGAATAATGTCAAGATTTAGGTTGTTTAATGGAATCTCCTCAATGAGAAGTTCCAGGCTATGACAAGCAAATCCAGAGAATTCTGACGCCATGCTGGTGGAGGGGAATAACCCATACATGGCCTAACCCGGTGACATCAAATTTTTATTGCATGTAATTACAAGGAGAAGGGGGAGGATGACTGGACTGGAGGCCCTGTCAGTAATAACAGGCTAGGCGAGAAGGGACTTTTGCTGGAGAAGTTAATGGCTGCCCTTGCGTGGATGATGTAAGCATGTTCTCTACAAAGTGAACTGGTTTGCAAATTTTGTTGGTTCATCCACAGTGTTGTTTGAAATTATCTCTCTGCTCCCTTTCCATTTCACTGCTGGCACCTCAATTCAGCTTCCATGACTTCAGCCTTGGACGGATCCCACAGGCTTCCGAAGGCTTTCCACCCTCCCAGAGTGCCCTTTCCAACCCCAACTGCCTGCTAAGCACAGGCTGGTTGCGCTAGGGAAAAAAAAAAAAAATTACATATCCTCTCCGTGCACCTACAGTAAGCAGCTTATTTTCTTGCTGCTGGCATTAATGGTTCTGGGCATTCTTCACCCAGGTCCCTTGTAGTCAGGAGTGCCACTGTTCTTCCAAGAAGACCTCCTCTTCTGACTATGCCTGACTCTCGACTGTTCATTGTCTACACTGTTCTGGTTTTTTGTTTGTTCATTTGCTTGTTTTTGTTTTTAATTAATGATATTTTTGTCTACTCTGAAAATTTCATACACTTAAAAATATACTTTGGTCATGCTTGTCTTAGTTAGGATTTCTATTGCTGTGCTAAAATATCACAACCAAAAGTGACCTGGAGAGGTAAGGGTTTATGTCCATTTACAACTCCCAGACCACACTCAATCATTGAAGAAGTCAGGAACTGAAACAGAGGTCATGGAGAAGTACTGTTTACTGGCTTGCTCTGTTTGTTTTCCTATACACCCCAGTACCACCTAACCAGGGGTAGTACTGCTCACAATGGGCTAGGCCCTTCCATATCAATCATCAATCAAGAAAATGACTCGCAGGGTTGCCTATACTAGGTCTTATGAAGGTTTTTTCCTATTGAAATTCCCTCCTCTCAGATGACTCTAGCTTACGTCAATTTGACACAAACAAACAACAACAATAAAACTAGCCATCACAATACGCATCCAGCGTCAGCTCCCTCCAGCTCCTCTAACCCCCACCCTGTCACCATCCCATTTTCAAGGCCTCCTTTCCTTGTTACTAATAATCCCCGAGATCCAATTAGAGATGTCTATACATACGTGGGGCAAGAGCAACCTACCAGCAGCCATGTCCCCAAATCAGAGTGCCTCTCCCCTCCTCAACAGCCGATAGCTAATATCTCCTCTGCCAAGAGGGCTTTGTGACCCCTCTCGTATTCATTCTGGAATTTTCACTGCCTTAAACTTGTGGAGGTAGCCATAGGTGCTTACACGGCTGTACTTCCCTTTAAAAAATAAACAAGTTATTTATTTGTCCAAGTGTTTCTCTGCATGTATATGTGTATACCATGATCAGTGTCTGGTACCTGTGCAAGCCAGCAGAGGGTTACAGATGCCTTGAAAGTAGATGTACAGCTGTTTATGAACCACCATACACTAGAAAACAAAGCTGGGTCCTCTGCAAGAGCAGCAGGTGCCCTTAACTGCCAAGTCATCTCTAGAGTCCACAGCTGCTCTTACATTTTTAGTTGTGCGCCTATCCTTTAACAGCTGAGCCATCTCTCCTGCCCAACTATTCTTTTTATTGTGACTTAAAAAAAAAAAGGTAAACCAATGGCAGTGCCAGAGAGTCTTACCTATTGAATCTTCCAGACCCACTCACCTGTGACCTTATTCCTGAGACCTTTTCTGGTTAACGCATTAGAAAGGAGGCCCCTGTATTCTGTCTGAATCTCTACAGCACTTGCAAAGACTATGTCCCCAAAGGGAAGTTAGCCCTACTTTTCAACGAAAGCTTCCAGAAGGTAGGGTTGATGTCTATTCTATTCGGCTTTTACTTCTCACAGTGCCTTATGCAGAGTTAATCCTGAATCCATCCATGATTTTATAGATCACAGACAAGTAAACAGTAGCCTCTGGAGCTCACACACTGAACTGGGTAACAAAAAACTACAACACTAATGGGCACGTGTACTCCTAGGCCTAACAGCCCATCCAAAAAGGACGCTACACTGGGAAGCTGTTAGCAGCTGAAGAGTAAAAGCAAGGAAATAAAGAGATAGCAGGTGAAGTGTTAAGACCAAAGTAGGAGGAGCTGAGGACCTAGCTCAGTTGGCAGTTAGTTCGTGTACATGAAACCATAGGTTTGATCCCAGCATTACAAAGAAACATGATGGTGGATGTCTATAATCTCAGCACTTGGGAGGGAAAGGCAAACAGTCCAAGGTCATTTTCGGCTATGCAGTGACTTTTTTTTTTAAGACCTTGTCTTAAAAACAATGTAAACCATATAAAACATGCACACAAAACAAAATAACTCTGATTCAAAGCCTGAGCCTGTGGGAACAGAAGGGAAACAGCCTAGGTTGTGCTGAAATCTGTGTGGGTTGTCCTGTTACCTGTTCACCCATGGTCCATGTGGCCACCACATGATACAGACCCTTGCTGAAGGTCATGTTCCCGGAGAGAGGCTGAATCAGGACCTACACTCAGACCTCCTGGGTCCAGGTGCTGTGTACTGCAGTCCGCTTCTGTTGGCAGTGTTTTCTGCAGCATGGCTATACCGGAAGCATCCACTCTCCTGGTTATGAGAGATTAGGAAGCGATCTGCCTTCAAGACAATCACAACTCACAGCCACAAAGCCATGACACACCACACACCCAATTCATCAAGCCATCTTCTGACTTCTCCATGTTTTGCCAGAGTACCCCTGGATTCTCGTCCTTCTCACCGTCCCGTTCCTTGTCACTGCTCCCCTCTTTCACCCTGAATCCTCTACTCACAGGCCTTGCCAGAGACACACTCAGTTCCTCTTATGTAATGTCTTCAGTCTTACGTATATAGCTATTTATGTCTGGCGTTTCAGTAGAGCGTGCTGGATTGGGTCTGGTTCATGTAATTCCTCGGTGAACTACATTGTTCATGGGTCCTCTCAACCACTGGCTAAATCAAATGCCATTTCATCAGTCTTCAATCTTGGTGCCCTTTTCCAAACACAATGCGATTTCCAAATAAAACTCGATAGCTAACCCTTGTGAGAGACATACTAAATGTCCTCCAAAGGCTCAATTACTAAAGGCCTGGGGGGTGTGTGACCTGTGGTGCTGTGGCAAGACTGTGAAACCTTTTGGGGGTGGGCACAGGGCTGACAGGAGAAAAGTTAGATCATGGTATGTTATGTCTCCCCACCTTCTTCTTTCCGTGTGTTCCTCTTCCTCCTCTTCATCCTCTGTTTCTTCTTCCATGATACCACAAGACGAGCAGACCTCCTTGGCCACACTGCCCCCCCCCCCCACAGTGTCCTGTGCTGCCATAGGCCCAAAGCAACACAGCCCAGAGACCAGAGGCTAAGAGCTTGCAGCCATAAAGCCAAGCACCCAAAATGAACCTTTCCTCCTATGAAACTGATAATCTCAGAGATCCAGCCACAGTGATAGGAAGTGAATACAGTGTTGCGTCAAAAGAAGCTATATGGAAAACACTTGAGTCAAAATGGTTTGCTTTAAGTTGACTATTTAAACAACGAAGCAAAACAGAATTAAAACTTGCCTGATTGAATGCATTTGAACAAGTGTGGGATGCACACAGCACACAGTACAAGCAATGCCACTCTGCAGGGTCTGCTGAACGCGCCTGGCTTGCAGTGATTAACTTGACATGGTACCCAGAACGTTTCTGTAAGACTTGAGTGCTTAATGAGACAGAAAGGCACACCTTTGGCAATGTCCCATGCCTAATTGTCGGGTATTTTCCGAGAGGCCATAGGGCAGAGGTTTCGTGAGTCGTAAACAGAGAAGGAACACACCCGAGGGACTTTCACTTTCAGTGTTTTGCTTGAATGTGAAGCATTGCCAAGAGTTCCCAGGTCTGAACACTTGAGTTCCAGCTGCCTACGGAGTCTGTAGACACTCCTGCCCTGAAATGATGGGCCAGGATAGACCTTCCTTCCTCCCGAGCTTACTTTCTCACACCGACAGAGAGCCAACAGTTGTTTAATGTATTTGCTCATTTGGTTAGGTAGGCGTTGGTGGGCCTTTTTGAGATACAAGTTCATAATCACATACTCAAAAACGTTAGATTCTGATGACTCACCTAGTCCCCCTGAAAACTTTTTGCCCATTTTAACAATAAAAACTGTTTTAGTATTTATTTGTCTTTGAGACAGAGTCTTTATGTAGCTTGGGGCTAATGTAGAACTTGCTATGTGGACGAGAACTCCTAGAGACCTTCCTGCTTCTGCTTCACGGGAGCTGGCATTAAAGGCAAATGCCATGGCACTCAACCATGTCATGTTTATATAGCTAGTAAATTTTTTATTTAAAATTTCACTGCTGCTGCTTATTATACAAATAAAAATCACTTATGCTGTGGGAACTCCTTCAGCCAACACACTTACACATGCTGAACAAGACTCAAACAAAGCAGAAATATGAACAAGCATGAAAATATTTCATCCGTCTTCCAATTACCACTGCTTCCTTCAGCTAAGTACAGCCAGTTGTTTTCACATTCCAACTGTCTCTTCTATCATCTATCACCTACCTACTACTTACCTACCAAGATATGTGTGTGTGTATTATAATGGAACTATACTGTACTTAAAATTTTTCAATTTTTAATTTATCAGTCAATTTTGGATAATACATGATACACATATATTATTTTTAGTTATTCAACCTTGGATCTATAAAGATATTTTAGCTCTTCCTAATGATATTTAACAGTAAGTTGAATATTGAAAATGCAAGCCTTCAAACAATCCTCCATAAGGCATAGAACTCTACAGCTAACTTTCTTTGGACTGCCATGAGACTTTCTAGAGCAAAGAGACCAGAGAGAAAAAACGTCAAGATTTGAGAAGCAGAAGAAAGATATATCTTGTGGTTTGCACAAAGATCGGTATTATCATCAAGACCTGTGCTGTGTGCCAGGGTGAATCTGGCTGCTCTCTTGTGAAGGTGGCTCACCACACCCTAACCCATGCCTCATTGGGGGTTGAGTGATTTTATTTATTCTGTCACGTGTGCAGCTCCACCTGGCAAAGATGCAATAGATACAACCGTGATAACGGCAATAGCGTCGTTGTTGCATGGCCTTCCCGGTGCATCACCTCATTTTCTGCGTGTGATGCGTGGGAACACCCATGCAATTTGTCTTCCTGGCTCCAATAAGCCACGTTATTTATGAATGCTCAGAGTCTGATGCTGTGTGTGCCAACGTGCCAGTGAGGCTGACTCAGATTAATAAATTTCTTCTTAGTCACTGTATTATTCAGCTTTCCTTAATATAATAAATCTCTGAGAGATAATTTATATTGGTTTACGGAGGAAGAGTTACATTGGCTTTCAGAGAAAGAGTCCAGGTCCCTTTGAAGGCATGCTGATGATTAGAGATCAGTCTCATAGGCCCACCTTTTCAAGTTTCATCACCTCCTAGTAGTTAATCTGGGGACCAGTCATTTACTAGACGAGCCTGCTGGGAAGACATTTAAGATCCAAACTACAGCATCCTTCTGACTACTTAGCCTCCTTTTCCCATGTTCCCAATCATGCTGTGCAGTATTGCAGCTTTGCTTAAATATACCATAAAAGTCCTGTGCCTAGCACAAGGACCAAGTATTTTAAAATTTGAAGTAACTTAAAGTTCTCTCTCTTTTTCTCCATCCAAATACCCCAAGAAAATTGGCATTCTTCTACTTTCCTAGTTGGTTGAGGGACTCGATTCTTTCAAGGAATTCTCACAAGGTCCAGACATCTATGCTTCTCGCCCCAGGTCTCACAGAGGGCAGGAGCCAAGGAGAGAGGACTGGAGACGCTGACAGCAGGGAAATTGTTGACACGGGGAAGCGAATGAGGCCCGTTTCCATCCACGACCTACTGTTCTCAAGTGGTGAGACGTTCCAACGTCAAAAACGGATGCAGCAGTCAATGAGACCTCTAAGCTCCCAGATAGGCGCGCTTCAAGTTTTAATCACCTATAATTAGGGTTTAGGGTGACAGGCTCCAAAACAGTCTCATCTGGTAGCTGCTTATCTACAAAATCGTCCTCAGGTTCTGGGGCCAGATACTGGCAGGGCCTCTTCCTTGGAGGGGGAGGAGGATTCAGAAGCCGTGACTCACTAGGGTAATTTGTATTAATGGCCACAAGCTGCGCAGATCTTCCCCCCCTCCTCGTTGGTGTTCTCCACTTTCAAACGTTATAGAGGCTGGCTTCATAGGAGAGGAAAAAGCATAGTAGACCTAATATGACATCCAGAACTCAACGTAGTGAGTGGGCTGGAGGTTGGCAGGGTAAGTCTGCTCATCTTGGGAACTGCTTGTGTTGAGGTGAGGTATCTTATAACAGATTTTTGAGAAGCTTAATTATAGTTTAGATGAAAGTAGAGAGAGACAAGAAATTACTGGGATAAATTTATTAATCTCCAACTATAGACCAGAACAAGTGTGCACACAACAGGTTTAACGACCTACCCGTATGTTCAAAAGATAGGTAATGATTCCGTTTAGTACTTCAGGCTCTAGGAAACAGGTCTATAATACGGGCTGTGTTTTATTGTTTGTTAGGCATGTAAGATGTCATTAAGTGATCGATTTCCCGCTGCTTGCTCTAGAAGAATTGTCATAATTGAATCGACTTTCTTTCACATCAGAGTGTGTCTATCATTAGGCAATGGACAATTACGGGCTGAGCTAACAGGCCTCAGTCTGATGGACGTGCGGGTTTGCAAGGGGAATGGCATGGATGAGAAGATCTCACTGAACAAACTCATAGGCAAACTGCCACTCACGGCCTTTTAAAACAAAACTTAAAAAGTTAAAAGCATTTCTGTCGGTGGACTGACTATGAAGCCATGCTCAGTGTAGCCCTGATCGCTCCTTGTAATCTCTGTTAAACTCTTTTCTTTGCGTTAAGATTATATTCCAGAACTAGAGTTTGAAGTAGTTTTCGGATACTGCTTAGCTGAGGGGCATTCCGCTTGGTCTTAGAGACTGACTTCTCTCAGCTAACTCACTTCTATTTATACTTTTCTACATTATTAGGGTGATGATTACATGAAAATATTTTTGTCTGAAAGGTTAAAATAATTTCTACATTACTAGAGACTCATGAAACCACAACAAAAATGGACAGGGGGAAAGTTCATGATATTCTCCATTTATCTGTATTATCTTTACCTTGGATAAATGGGACATTGTATTTGTACTGACTGGTTAAGAACAAGGCTCATCAGAGGTGCTTGGATGCGTTAGAGTAAGAGAAGGTGCCCACATGTGGGGAGGAATGAGACAGCGATCAGGAAAGGTGTGATGTAGACTTCATCAATGAAGAAAGAACAGTGCCCTGAGATGTACAGTTCCCAGACACAGAGTTCCATCCTAATGGGGGGGGGTATAACTCTGTTCACTGGACGTTAAGAACTTGTGCTGATTATCAAAAGCCATGTGTACTTATTTTGTCTGAGTTCTTGGCAGGACCTTTCAACTTCACATCCTCTGGGTATTATTTTCTTTAATAACTTATTCCTGTTATTTTCTCTGGTCTCTTTCTGGCACCCTCACTTCTTAAATTCTCTGCTTTTCCTCGCTCCTATTTTTTCTTCTTCTTTGATTTCTAATGTAGTCTTAATAGCTGACATGGGCTTTTGAAAGCTCAAAACCCACCTCCAGAGACCTATTTCCTCCAACAAGACCACACCTACTCATCCTTCTCAAATAGCGCCACTCCCTGGTGACTAAGCATTCAAGGATATGAGCCTACGGTGGCTATTTTTATTCAGACCACTAAAGTATCCTTCTCAATCACTTTTCCATATTATTTTCGAAACAAGGTTTCTTCTTGTTCCTAGCATAAACAAACTGGATAGCTGGGCTGATCACTGGGCTCTGGGACCCTTCTGTCTTCGCCTCCCTGGCACTGGGATTTTAGACACACAACACTGTGCCTGGATTTTTATTTAAGTACTGGGAATCCATACTCAAGTGTTCATATTTGTAGAGCAAGAAGTTTTTTTTTTTTTTTAATTTTATTAAACATTTCTGTCTCTTCCCCACCGCCGCCTCCCCTTTCCCTCCCCCTCCCCCAACCAAGCCCCCCTCCCTCGTCAGCCCAAAAAGCAATCAGGGTTCTCTGCCCTGTGGGAAGTCCAAGGACCACCCACCTCCATCCAGGTCTAGTAAGGTGAGCATCCACGAAACTGCCTAGGCTCCCACAAAACCACTAGGTCCAGTAGAATCAAAAACCCGTTGCCATTGTTCTTGAGGTCTCAGTAGAACCCTGATTGCTTTTTGGGCTGACGAGGGAGGGGGGCTTGGTTGGGGGAGGGGGAGGGAAAGGGGAGGCGGCGGTGGGGAAGAGACAGAAATGTTTAATAAA
>NW_026067925.1:11045908-11134509 GCF_014885135.2 Alexandromys fortis | reverse complement strand
TCTGCATGTATGCCTGCAGGCCAGAAGAGGGCACCAGACCTCATTACAGATGGTTGTGAGCCACCATGTGGTTGCCGGGAATTGAACTCAGGACCTTTGGAAGAGCAGGCAGTGCTCTTAACCGCTGAGCCATCTCTCCAGCCCCAACCCATAATTTCTTAACAGAATATTTATCTCCCTTATTTTTTTAATTTTCCCTTAATTTTGGGTCTTATTATAACATACCATAGAATGGGTGGCTTATACACAACTGGTTTATTCTTCAGAGTTATGGAGGCTCGAATTCTTATGTCAACTGTCATCACAGCCACTGTCTGATGGTGATACCCTTTTGGTCTCTAAACTGTTCAACTTACTATATCCTTACCTGACAGAAGACTGGAGCATTCTCTGGAGTTTCTAGGGGTGTTCAACCCACTCAGGAGAACCTTGAGACCCTGCTAATGATCTAATCACTCCGAGGCCCCACCTTCTGAAACCATTGCCCTGTCGGCCTGGGATTTCATTATATAAACATGAAGTTTCAACTCATTCAACTTCTCTCTCTCCCTTCTTCTCTTTTCCTGTTGGTTTGTTTCATTTTGATATCTCTTCAACCCTGATTCATTTTTCAGTGTGTCTGATGACTCCTTCTCTCCATATTTAAAAATAGAATGCTAAAACTCACATTAGAAATGGAAACAAGTCAAAGGGAAAATGCTAAGGCAGAGGAAATATTTCCTACATGTAACAGGATAAGGGCCAATGTTTATATACCTAAAAGGCACAAACTGCTCAGGAAGATAAATATTATAATAAAGAAAAACGTCAGAAAACCAATTTACAAAATATAAGCATCTAACAACATTTCCAGATGCTGAACCCGCAACCAAATATAAATGCGCAAAACAATAAGATGTTGTATCTAATATCAAGCTAGAATGTGGCTGTTCTTCTTGCCTTTAGTAATAATTCTAAGCATTGGCAAGGACAGAGAAAGGCTTCTCTCATAGATTACTGACAGATGGGACTAGAAACTGATGCTTATTTTCCGAAGAATAAATAGCCTACAAGCATTAATGCTTTGAAAAGTGTACACTTTGAGTCAGCAATTTTAAGGAAATATTTGAATTTTCTAAGGTCTGTCTTCGTTCTGGAGTTGTTTATTCCCAGAGAAATTGGATGTAATATCATGTCCACCATAAAGTGCTACCAGAGGAAATCGTGGTTACACCCTTATGAGGTGTGCTATCAACTGTAAGAAATGATGTCACTGTAATTTAAACCCTGACAGGGAAAGGTGTTATGATCCACTGTTAAATAAAAACATAAAATAGAAGGATGTTTTCAAAGTAGACATCCATTTAGAATAATATCTGTGATATACAGAGAAATAGGACTAGGCCAGATGATGTCTATAAACCAAGGTAACATACAGAAGACAGAAATATGATGACTTAGTTTCTGTATTTTTCACATATTTTATGGCACTGGGAATAATTTTAAGAATATCAAAAAAGGGGGGTGAGAGGGAATGATTTAGGATTTTGGGACATGTGCTTGTCATGGTTCTCCTGCTCGTTCTTTGGTAAGATTTCCCAGACTCCCATCCGATTCTGTCATTCCACAAGAACCCACGGGACAGTGTTTATCAGTTTTCTTCACATGCTGGGCAGTTCTTCAGTCTGAGTGACTCTCCATGATGGAGCTCATACTTGCTGGTCCTCTTTCCAGCCTGATTGTTTTCCCACCCTCTGCTGTGCCCAGGTAGCTACTTGGGGAAATCTCCTAGGGCAAAATTCCACATGGAAAAGACTCCAGTCTCCTGGCCAGGCAGAGCAGAGTTCATCAGCTGGTGATGAAGGGGTCGATTAGAATCTTACTGCTGCCTGTGCTCCAGAACATAAAGATGTTTGTGGAGAGTGTCTCTATGTGTTTATGTATGTTTCCTTTGTGTGTATATATGTGTGCTATGTTCTTTTGCACATGGAAATGAGCATGAATATATTCTCTTGGGTGTGTATGTGCTTGTGTGTCTCCGTGTATATATGTTCCTTTCTGTGTGTACATAATATATGTACACATGACACCAAAGGTAGAGGCCATATTCCTTATTCAGTTCCCCCCCCCCTTTTTTTTTAATGCAGGGTCTCTCATCGAACTCAGGTGCCTACGACTGTGAAGCAAAAGATTTACTGACTGAGCAAAGTTTTAATTAATCCTTCCTTCCGTGAGCCTCGGAATACCTACTGACTCCAATGCCTGTGTCATTTCAGGGTTCGGCAGTCCCTGTTGACTTACTGCTTGTCTCTGTCTCCTTAACAGCCTCTCTGGACTCTGATGAATTAATTCCCACCCATCCCTCCGTTTCGGGATGCTGGTTTTGTCCACATTTCTTGCTAGTGAAGTCACTGTTCCCGTTCTCATCTCCTTATTGACTTACATCTCCTTTCTGCCCTCATTTTCAGAAAATTTCAGGAGGAAGGGACATAAATATTTACACTGAATGCAATACATTTAACAGGAAGTCCTGTGCCTATTTATACAGCGCTCTCCCCTCGTCAGTATCACTCGGCACAGATGTCTCATGGAGGGGCCTTGAGAATTTGCAGCAGTTCACTTGGTGAAGGAGATGAGCATGGTGTGGCTTGTGTGCACCTGACCTAGCCAGGAGCTGGGACACAAGGCTGCCTCCTCTGCCCTGATTAGCCTCCCTGTGCAGGAGGCTGGGAAGAGAGCAAGCAGCAAGCACAATATGCCAATGTCTCGATAATAGAATGTTATGCTTGCCTAGGAAGGAAGCTGCAGCTGTTCAGTACAGATGGCGAATAGCTGACGGCATGGAGCAGGATTCAGTGAGCTATCTCGAGTGACGAGGCACGTGGAAAGAGAGAGACGTGTGAACTAGTTCCTGCTTCCATGCAGGAAAAAAAAATTCACTAGATAATTAACATTTATTTAGATGGTTTTGAAAATGAAAATGTCTCCCAAACCATTCCCCAAAAGCCAATTCCCCAAATACTGTGTCCCCGAATGCACCAGGATTTGCCTCAGATGAATTAGATTTTTCAGGATTGGTTTTGTACCATCTGTTCCAATGTCTTTCTACAGAAGGCAATAAGGTCAGAGGGTTGCATGTGTGTGTATGTGTGTGTGTGTGTTTGTGTGTTAACACGTGTGGGTGTGTTATTTACCATTCTGTACATGTTCATTTTGCCTCCAGATCTTCAAAATCAGAAGTTTAATAGTGGGGACAATGATATTGTTTTAATAAATTTCCGTATTTCTGAGGTACTTAGATCTCCTCCTTCTAAAATGATAGTAGAAAATCCATACTTATTAGCTTATTTGTGAACTAACCTACCAAAAAGGGATGTGCTTCTGGATGTCTATCCCCCCAGTAACACCAAGAATTCCTCTTGACTAATGTGACAAAAACTGAAGAAGTTGGCTATGAACATCCAGTACAAGGAGGCTTAGACCATGATTCCACTTATCTGAGGAACCCGTAGTGGTCAAACTCACAGGGGTGGAAGCAGAGTGGCGGTGGTCAGAACTGAAGAAGGAGGAAGGGAACAGAGATCTCTTTCCTTTGTATTTAAGGGATTCTGAGTTTCAGTTTGGGAAGATAGAAAGTTCTGGAAACAGACCATGGTAACTGTTAACTGCTCAATGTTACAAAATGGGTCACCTGTTAATAAATGATGGGACGGAGGGGATGACTCAGTCAGTTGGCCGAGTCGATGGCTCAAGAAATGGCTCAATCTTGCCTTGGAAGAAGAAGAACCTGAGTTTGATTCTCAGACTCCCTGTAAAAATGCCAAGCATGGTGATGCAAGCTTGTAGTCCTACTGCTGAGGAGGCAGAGGCAGGAGGATCCCTGGGGCTCACTGGCCAGTCAGCCTAGCCAACTCGGTGAGTTTGCTACAACATGTGAGAGGCTGTGTCTCAAAGGAGGTGGGCAGCATTCTTGAGGACACCTGAAGCTGTCCTCACCCTCTAGATACTCACACATGTATGTGAACCTGAACATACATGAGCACACACAGATACACACATAACTATGCATTCATAAACACAAAATAAATATAAATGTTATGTTCAATTTTTAAAAAAGTATTTTGGCTGTAATTTGTTTTTAAAAGAAATTCTCGGTTGCCTCATCAGAGTTGATGTCTCAGGAAGCTTCCTAATGCCAGGAATATCTGGAACCCTAAGATATTGTGTCCTAGGAAGAGTCCGTCACATATGCCTGGGTTATGGATCTGATGTGCTCCAGGGTCTGGGAAGCCAGATGTATCTGAAAGCAGCAAAATGAAAACTTACTTTGTATGCGTTTCCTAAAGACTGCTGATGTCACACTGTTCCTTCAATACTGCATCGGAGATGACATTAAATGACATACTTAGGCTTGAGAAACTGCTCCATGTTTGGGTTTTCCAAGAGGTTCCCTCTGTGTTCCTGTTGGCTTGGAAGCCTAGGAGTGTCTGTTGGGTAAAGGCAGCAGGGCTTCAGCTATCGGGTCCTGCTGGTGGAGAAGCTCTTGTTTCTGTGACCCTTTGTTCTCCAAGTCTCCAGATATTGCCCACTTCCATCACATTTTATCCACGGACAATCTGGGAGCAGTGTGACCCCCTTCTTAAGCTGAGGACATGCATTGTGTCATGGCCTATAATGTTCATAGCTTACAAGAGTCAACAAAAGAGCCTGCATGCATGGTGTCCTGAGGGAAGGAAATTTCCCTGGCTTGGTTTTGAGGCATCACCCTCAGAACAGTGAGGCCACGGCAAGCTGCCCACTGAACAGTGTGCCACGTGGACCGTGTGCCCAATCCAACCTAAAGGAAAGTCCTTATCCTGGGCCAGTGGAAGAGTAGGAACGTAACCATATCAGGAGCTGTGAAATGTGAAGCTCCCAGAGGCCCACAGCTGGTTTTGCTAGGGCGCCATGGTGACTGGTAGGAAAGACATGATTCCTGAAGTTTCTGGTCAAGATCAAACAATAGGGAACAAAGTAAGTTACAGAGGCCGTATCCACACAAACCACGTGACCACAGAGGGTACAGGGGAACCCCTGTTCTTCTGGTTAAGCGGTCACCATCTCCACATGGCCCCACACAGCTGCCCAAAGAGTAAGTTCAAGTCGTTAATTAAGCTTCCGTTCTTCCTCCTGCTCACCAGTGATGCAGAGAAATAGCCCAAGAGAGATCGTATGGTAGGAAAGAAAGCACCAGAACTTCTCACTTTCGGGGTGATGCAAGTCTGCCATTCTCTCCCCGAGTCTCCTTTCTGACCACTGCTATTCATGATTTAGCGAACTGAAAGCCGCTCTGGCTTTCACACTGTCAAACCTCCTAACTGAACTTCCTGCTGGCACCTCTGTGCCCCTCACTCAGCCAAACTTCCTACAGCCCTGCTCTCTCTGCCCTCAGGACACCTCTCAGAGCTTTCCATCCATTGCTCCAGCTTTTTAAGAACCTAGGCCTAGACTTCTTCCATGGAGAGGGAGCCAGAGATTACTGAGGAGCAGGAAGTTAGCTCCATAATGTTTGCTTGGGGCCCAAGAATTATCGATTTCATAACTGACGCAGAAAGGCCTCCATGATCCCATACTTTCTAACCTTTTGTTTGAAGTCATTTTTGGAACTAGAGAAAGGGGAAAAAATAGGAGGAATATCTAATTTTGTGAATCTCATTTTCAAATTCAAATCTCCAATGTTCCCTGAGGCGGTGGATTGCACAGACAACCCAGCGATGAAAACTTAATAAAAGGCCCAGAAAGATCATCGATCATGCTGGCCCATCAGCTGTCACAGGTAAGGGAACAATAACGATATAATTCTAATATTTGGGACATGTAAGGCTGTGTTTCATCCTCCGCAGTGACAGCTGCCTCGCTTCAAGCTTTATCATGGTCTCCCCAGGGCTCGTCTCCAGTCCCAGGTCATTTCTGTCACCGCCTTTCTTTTGACTCCGCTCAGAAATGTTTAAGCACAGTGCTGATGTGCACCGGTGTCCTCGGGCCCTGGCTCTAGTCCCTTCCCCTCTCAGCCTCTTCCCTTTTCTGCTCAGCTACCACCTATCTTTTTAGAGCACAAGTAGGGGCCACCGACATGCCACCCTTAAGACAGTCTCTGCTTCCCTACCATTGCCGGACCAAAGGGTAAAGCCTTTCGATGGAAAACCAAGACTTTTAAAACTCGGTCTCACATGGCAGCAGCCTCGCTTCCCAGCATTGCGGTCCTACTCCATTCAGTGGCACAGACCCTCTGCCCTCCATGGTCTCTATGGATGTAACCCAGAGACCCATTACCTGTGCATGCTTTCTTGGGATACTTTCTATGTTTCTTCCTGAACAAGGATGCTCCACAGCCATCTCTGGGAAGCCTTTCCTAAACTCCTGTTTGGGACCTCCACTGTCTGGTGATAGGGCCTCATGTTAGAATACATACAGGATCTATTCTGCCCTCCTGATATTCTTTAAGCATTCTTCGACTCCCTGCTCCTGGTCCAGACCACTCCGGGACACCGGCCTGTGGCTTTTGTCCCAGTTGATTTCCTATTTGAAGTCCAATTCCTCATTGTTTCAGAGAAGGGAAGTTGACTCATAAATGAAAGGAGGTATTGTCAACTGTCATCTACCTCTGGCTGGGTGCAGTGACCTCCCTAAAGAGGCTGGACACCCCTTCACCTTGTCCCACAAGTGATCAGCCCAGAGATGTTGGGATCAGCAACTGTAACCCCAGCCTCAACTCCACATCCTGAGAGAGACAGAGAACTACAGTTCTGTCTTCTTCCAGTCTGCTGGGAGCGTTAATTAGTGCAATTCTCTAGGAAGCAATTTAGGAAAATGTATCTAAAGTCTTCCTACCGTTTCCTCCTTTGGCTCAGCATCTCACTTCGGTGAGAAGGGGAAAATAGATGTATATGTATGCTGTATGTACTTGTGTGTGTACTCACACAAAAGATGTTTATCTCAGAGTTATCTATAGAGGACAATTACTGAGTCAATTCCATTACGAAGCATACTATCATTAAAAATCCAGTCTTAGACAAACGTCCTATGACATTTCTAAAATGGCCACACTATCTTGCTGATTAAAACCAAATCGCATCACCTACCAGGTTTTTTATCCTTATGAAAACAGCTGGAGACTCTGCCTTCTTGAGCCTGGGTGTCTTAGTCCAAAGCAGGCATGAGCAGTTCCCGTTCCAATTGGAGTTTAGAGATCCCAGTTCTCCTCAGCTCCTCCCTCCCTTCTTTTCACTTTTCTGCCTCTCTGCGATTCCACAAGGGTGTTTGCTGGAGGAGTCGCCCTTCTGCTGGCTCTGCACAGCATGCTGTCACCTACTGCTGCCACTAAGAGGTTCCTAAGAGACGGACCCTGGACTTGCTCCCACCCTGACTCAGGTCTGCCTCTCTGCTTTCAGACACTTACCCGGCTATTGGCTCTCCAGACCTTAAAGCTGTACCTGATACACTGATACACTCTGGCCCTTCTTTGCAGTCCAGAATCAAAGGAGCCTTCATTCCCCACTCAGAACCACAAGGTGCACTGACTTCCAAAATCTACTTTTAAACCTGACCTCCAAAATGCTTCTTGGAAGCAGAAAGAAGCAGAGAATATAACAGAAGAGAATAAATCTAGTCCTTAGCCCCGTCCAGGGAATCTCCACCCAGCAGCCTGGGTACAGATCCTTGGTGGCTCCTTCCCAAGTCTTTGGTGCCTGATCCCACCAGGTCCTTTCCCAGAGTTTGCTGCTTGAGAAAAGAAGGGTGAATGTGGTGGTGGGGTGCACAGGATTCTGAAGATCCTAATTTTATCCATATCTATGGTTTCCTTAGGAAAAACACCCAAAGTTAATGACCGACTGGTCACCCAGCCGAAAGGGCTGCACTGTGAAATCCAGATGTTCTAACACAGGCTGCTCTTTGAAGGAAAGAGTCATTTGTGGAGGACAATCAGAAACCCTAGAACTCAGGACAGGCAAAAGAGTAGCTAGTTCAAGGTTATCAGGCTTTATAATGAGACTGAGAAAAGAAAAGACAAAAACAGGTATTTAGTTTGGGATTCTTGAAGGAGATCAATGCCACATGACAAGCTATGGTCTCTCTGTATTTTTCAAAGCAGACAGTTTGTAAGTTGTACAGCTTTACGGTCCAGGGTTAGCAAGTGGCACCACTGTTTCACTGGTTCAGCACTAGGGAGTTATTTTGGCCTTTTGTGCATCACACACTGTAATAGTATGTCCTCTACCATGGCCATATTAGGGGCCTCCTTTCGTGGAGAAAGCCTGCTTGACATATGCTTCTTGGACTTTATCAGATTTAGCTGCCACTCTGTTCCCACTGCCTTCAATGTCTCAGAAACCTCGTGGGTCATTTTCTTTGTTGGTCACATACCAGCTACTGCACCAGTGGCCTACACAAGCAACATATTTGTGTCTTAAGACAAAGTCAAAGATTGCCTCCACAACAGCAGCTCTTGCGATCCCAATGTACCTTTCTGCTCATCATGCCTTGCAGGTGAGTAATGATTGCAATATAATCATGGCGCTGTCAACCCCTCCCATCATAGATGACGTCAGGCGTTGTCAGAGCTGTCCATCCAGATACATCTGACTAGGCCCTTACCAACATCAGCTTCAGGGTAGAGCAGAGGCAATGGACCAAAAAATATTTGTAAAGAATATTCTGGACATTTAGAAGGGGAAAAATGTTCAGAGAAAAACCTCACAGGTGGTCAGATGCCAGAGCTGTAGATATACTGAGATATGCACTCATGAGATGAGGCACCCAAGGGTGGTGGTGGGGAGAGGGTCATTAAATGTGGTTCTTATCATCCTACAAGTGGTCACCAACATCTATGCCCTCAGGTTATTATCATGCAGGGATCCTTATAGGTCGAGGGTATTCTCCAAGCAGAGTTACGATGATTTACCCTTGGGAGCATTACTTGTTCAACAGCAGAGTTATAGGAATTGATCAGGGGGCTGAGGGTGTGGCTCTGGTGGTAAAGTGCTTGCCTATCTTGTGTGGAAATCTGGGTTTGATCGCTAGCATTGCACAAGCAAGGTGTGGTGGTGCACACCTGTAATTGTTGTAGCGCTTCGGGGAGGGAAGGAGGAGGACCAGAAGTTCTAGGTCATTCTTAGCGACATTCTAAGTTCAAGACAAGCCTGGGCTACAGAAAAACACAGCCTACTGTGAAGACAACTTTCAAAATTGAAGGCAACCCTTTCCCACCTGTCACTACAAAACCAGTAGAATCCCTCTTCTGTGTGTAAACCCATCTGTAAAATCGCGGCATGAGTTTAAATCATATTTGTACCCCTTCCACGTCCTGATGCCAAACTGGGGAAGCCATGGCATGTTGTATCTTGATCCTGCTGGCCAGCTTCTCGGTTGGAGGAAGTAACAGGGTTCCCTTTGAGTCTTCTGCTCTAAATGAATCATTTATGAGCCATGGGTTCTTCAAACTTCTGCTTCAATTACTTCCCTTTCCAAGTACTTACTAAGCTCTCACTGTAAGGCAAATGGTTTGATATGCAATTGCTCCGAATTACAAGCTTCCCAGACTCAAGCAACTTTGGAAGATGCTTTAAAAGCCATAAGCAACCCGATCCAAATCTAGCTCACAGTTCTATGCACAGAAAAGTAGAAGAGAGTTTTACAAACATTAAAGTTTCCTGCGGAGATGCTAGTCGTGTTACGGTGTGGGCAGTCTTTGGATTAATTGCTTTTCTTATGACAGTTCCCAAAACCCCGACAGAAGCAACGTAGGGAAGCAAGGATTTGGTTTTGCTTAGAGTTTCGTGACAAGGATGGCATGGAGACATTCGAGGTGGTAGCTGCAGCCTCAGTCTATGGGGTCAGAAGTATGAGGTAGTTTGTCCCATCTAGATAGATCAGGAAGCAGGTTGAACTTAGATTAGAATCAGGGTTGTGTGTAACACATGGGACCCCTCCCCTTTCCGCTCTATGTCTATGAAGGAGGTTCCATGCCCTAAAAAGCATCCACAACTTCTCCAAACATCTCTACCAGCTGAAGCCCAACTCTTCTTTCTAATGAGTGTTTCAAAAATGGGTTTTCAATTCTGTAGCCTAGAGCATTATGGGTAGGACCTTGCCTCAGTGCACACTTCCCATTTTCCTCTTACAAACTGTGTTTTTCCAAATGGTGCTTGAAAGAAAAATCACAGTGCTCACCCACAGTCCACTGTCCATACGGCTTTGTCTCTGACGTTCGCATCTTTAAACAACTTCACACTTGTTCACCAGAGGTGTATTTCCCACATTGCCACATATTTCTGACTTACTGTTGAGGGCACAAAGGTCCTTGTATTCACAGATAAGAACTAGGGAAATAATACTCTGGGACATTTCCTCAAAAGAGGAAGAATCTGTTTAGTAGATATTATTAAAGACCTGGTTATCTTTTGCTATCTGTAGAGGCAGACCTCACCCAAATCCCCCAGAACTTTTATCCCAGACTGCTCCTCCCTAGATCTTTCTCTCTCACTTAATATAACCAGCGCGAGCTAGGGAAGATATCACATGTATCCTTATGTATTCTTATGGCCTGCTGACCTCTCTGCTATCACCGTCTGAGCCCACGCTAGATCCTAGGCCATTATGTTATACACCCCATCTTCATGATCATGTGTGCTTTACAAAGAAATTTCTATGCAGTCACACCTCTTGTGCACCTGGGATTGGAATGATAGTTGCCCAGAAGCTTTTTTTCGAAGTTCTATTGTGTTTAAACATGCTGGAAATAAATCACTTGGCATCAGATTCTCTAGAAGTTTGAGCCAGCCTAAGTCAGCTGAACCGAGTTTTCATTTTCTCCTCTTTGTGAATCATTTCCCTGCCTGCCATGACACCTGCAAGGATGCTTCCCTTTGCCTTCTGTTCCCTCCCACTGTAAACCTGGCTAAAGGGAGTATATAACAACCGTGCCACAGTCTGAATGCTGCACTGTTTTGAATCTCCTTCTGCCAGGCAAATTAGCCCATTACCTTAGAACTCAGCCTCACTTAGATTTTTAGGTCACGGGCAGAATATAGATAAGTACTCTGCCAGAGTGCAACATGAGTGACTTTTAGTTTAATTCCAGATATAGATAGGCCTTGTTCTTCAACAAGACTCTAGGGTTCCCAAATTTGTCTGTGTTTTTCTTACAAATGAGTCAAATCTTTGATCTACTTTGAGCTGATGCTTGTTATGATGAAATGTAGAGCCAGCGGCACACACCTTTAATCCCAGCACTTGGGAGGGAGAGACAGGCAGATCTCTGTGAGTTTGAGGCCATCCAGGTCACAGAGCAAGTTCCAGGTCAGCTAGCACTGTTTCACAGAGAAACCCTGCCTTGAAAAACAAACAAATGGAAGGAAGGAAGGAAGGATGGAAGGAAGGAAGGAAGGAAGGAAGGAACGAAGGAAGGAAGGAAGGAAGGAAGGAAGGAAGGAAGGAAGAAAGAAAGAAAGAAAGAAAGAAAGAAAGAAAGGAACTGCTTTTATTCTATTGTGGTTGGCTATCCAATTTTTCTAGTATTGTTTATTGAAGAGATTGTCTTTTCTGCAGTGTTTATTTCTGGTACTTTTCTGAGAAAATTGGCAGCAGTAAATGTATGTTCTAGGTCTATATGTCAGTTGTCTGTGTAGGAAGCTCATCAGAGTGGTAGGCTGCTGTGTGGTTATTGTGGGGTTAGCCTGGACTGGCTTTGTATGATGCAGGCTCTTAGTTTGAGGATGCATAGCTACTGTGAAGATGGCTCTAGGACAGAGTTTATGCATTCTCATTCATACCAGCAGGTTCTATGGAGAGATGTCTGGCTTGATACAGGTGCACAGACAGCATCAGCTATGTGTTTGTCCCCTCTGCGTAAGCCTATCTGCTCCTGAGGGATCTGGCACCATGTGGGTTTGCAAACCAGAGGTCTTAGCCTTTCTTGTGTCTCAAGAGTCAGAGAAGCTAGTGTCATTGTGTTCCAGCCATCATTTGACTGGATGGATGTGTGTGCCATCACAGTTAGCACAGCTGTGGATTGTCAAGAGTGAAGAGGTCTTGTGGCTATCAGCTGCCATCATGGACCACATTCTAGAAAGAGCCCTATTCCATAAGGGTGCAGAGTTGTAGCTGCATATGGTGTGGTGGAGGGAGAAGCATAGGCAGCTGCATTTCTGCCCCATGTCAGTGCAGGCACCCTCCTCCCTGTGCAGGGACTAGGAGGGTTGCAGAAATCCCCCTGTATAGTTGAACACTGGCAATGGGACCAGTGGGTGCCTACCCTCAGAGAAATCTGTCATCTGTCTAGGATTGGAGCTACTGTGGATGGGGAGAAGTGAGCGGCGTGATACCTTACTCTTCCCTCTAAAGCACTCTGCTGAGTTTTGAAGGCCCAGAAGGATGGAACCACCTTGATCTTACTCTCCAATGCTTGCCTGATCCTCCCAATGGCACACACGTGTGTGCTCTTTCTTGTTGTCTCTTTGACCACCTTACCGATGTTGTTCCATGAATGTGATATTTTACGAATGTCATGTTGGTACTATATACTCACATGTATGCAAAGGCACAAAGAAGAAGTTACCTAAAACCTCCAAAGAATCCTAGAAAGTGTCAGTATATGAGATTATGGATATTTTATTTCTCTGTGTTTTTTGGTTTGTTCCACACCTTAAACAGTGGATTCACATTATAACCATTTATAAAGCTACTCATTTTCCAGTGGCATGTATTACACATTGATAAAGTTCTGCCTAAGCATGCAGCAAACCCGGGATTTGATCCTCAGCACCACCTTAAAAATAATCCGATGTGGAAGGCTCACACCTGCCATCTCAGCACTCAGGAGGTGGCGGTAAGAGGATCGGATGCTCCATAGCATCCTCAGCTTCATGGTGAGACTGAGGCCAGCCCAGGGTTTGTGAGACAGACCCACTCTCAGAAAGACTACTGTTCCGTTCTTGTATCAGCCTGACAGTTAATATCGTCTTTTTTTTCCCCACGTGTCAGGTGACTCCAAAAATGAAGATCTATTGAGCGAAAAGTCTGGCCCTGCATGGAAGTTACCTGAAATTCTCACCCCCAGGAGGGGATGGAACTGAGTTGGATGTGTTTAACATCGCACAGACAAACCGTCAGTCAAACTGAATCCCAAAGTCCATCTTCACAAACGAGAAGATTTCCTTTTCTGAGTACAGTAGGGCTCGGAGAGGCGGGGAAGCTGGGGAAACGACTGGCCCTTGTAAGAGGTCACATCCAAGGCTGATTTAATTCCCACATTTGAGGCTGTGACTTAAAACTGAGTTTGTGTTTTCCATCTCCAGGGACTTGTTTGTCTCTCACGTAGTAAAGCTGTCTGGTAATGAGCTCACGGTTAAAAGCTATTTTGAAATGGAATTTTTATAGAGTCAGTTTTTTTGGTTGCTTAAAGTTAATTGCTTTGTACCTAATTTTAGTCCCACAGGGAGCAATTTTGTTCTCCCCCAGCAAACTTTATCTTACATGAGGCTGATCTATAATCTTATTACATGTGTCTGGGTGTCTATCAGTAAATACCATAGAGTGTATCGCGCTTCTAAAGGTCACTGTGTGGTTTTTTAACATTCTCCACAGATTTTACTTTGGGTAAAGCAGTGAATTGTTTTTCTGATGCCAAGCCAGTCATTGTATCAAATGAAAGTTAGGAAAAGATGAGGAAATCTGGATTACCTTTGCTCATCTCCTCCATCACAGTTGCTAGGCAACTTGCAGGCATTACACCATTCTAAGGATGTGAATGAAATACTGCAGAGAATAGAAGAGGAACGGGGCTGCAGTAACCAGAGGGAGATTGCATATTTCCATTAGCAAGCCTACAGCAGTCATTCTTACAGTTCAGTCCCTGGACCAGAAACATCAGGTAAAGGAATACAGAATTCAATACAATCAAATAAATGAATAAATAGACATGTATCAAAAAGCTCAGATAGTTTAATCAATAAATGGACAAAAAATAGAAGATGTATTTTTCAGAAATAAGTACAAATGACTAATCAACACACACACACACACAAACACACACACACACTGATGGAGGAAGGTCATTGGTTAATTATAATAAACCAACTGCTTGGCCTCATAGCTTAGGACATAGATGGGAGGAGTAAACAGAATAGAATTCTGGGCGGAAGAGGAAGTGAGGTCAGACTCTGCTCTGCTCCTGGATAGACCCGACAGCTCTGCTCTCTGGAGCATAGACGCTATGCTCAGCTCTCCCAGGCAACTCCAACCCAGAATGGACATAGGCTAGAATCTTCCCAGTAAGCGCACCTTGGGGTGCTTACACACATCATTAGAAATGGGCTAGTCCAGGTGCGAGAATTAGCCTGTAAGGGCTAGAGTTCATGGGCCAAGCAGTTCTTAAATGAATACAGTTTGTGTGTTGTTATTTTGGGCATAAGCTAGCCAAGCGGTCGGGGTGTTGGGGACGCAGCCCCGCCGCTCATATTTCAACAACAACAACAACAACACACACACACACACACACACACACACACACCCTGAACACCTGCAATCCTCAGGGAGCTGCATATCAAAGCTACATTGAATTCTATTTTACCCTCTGAATGGCCACCATCAAGGAAACAGAAAACAACAAATCCTATTGACAACTGCCAAGTTATGGAATCTGCCTACATGCCTGGGAACTGATGAATGGGCCAACAAATTGTGTGTGTTCAAGGTAGAGTTCTATGAAGAAGAATACATCAGGCAATTGCAGGATGCCAGTGGTGGTCATCATAGAAATCAGACCACATCAGAGTCCCAAAGACAAGCACTCGTGTGTGTAATCTAGAAATACAAAGACATGAAAGCAGAAAGGGGCACTGTTGTGGGGCAACAAGAGGAGGAGACGGAGGTGCCGAAGGCAGGGGATAGTGAAGATGATGGTGGTTAACTACATGTGTACATATGCATATCCAGATGAAGCCCATCACTTTATGTTGATATATGCAAATAATACAGTTTTAAAAATAGAATAGGAAAATACGGAGGTTTTATGACCCTTATTCTATCAGTACATGCTGTATATATATGCTAAATAATGTATTGCATCCTCAACATTTGTAAAATTACCACAAGACAATCAAAATTTGAAAAGAATGCTTGCCTGTAAAAAATGACAGCATACTAATCATCTTATAAACTATCAAAGAAGTGATGAAGAAGATGTATTTATTAGTTTTATTTAATCACCCTACATTTTATGCATACATCAAACTGAACTCCATAGATATAACACAATTATGATTTGTTGATTAAAATATCAATTCTCAGGCTGATGAGTTAGTTCATTGGAGAAAGGCACTTGCTACCAAGCCTGAAGAGTTGAATCCTTGGGGACAACATGAAGGAGAGAGAGAACTAATTCCTAAAAATTGTTCTCTGGCCTCCATACACATGTATGTATGTACTCACACACATACATATTCTCTCTCTCTCTCTCTCTCTCTCTCTCTCTCTCTCTCTCTCTCTCTCTCTCTCTTCCTCTCTCTCTCTCACCCACACACACCCATCAATCAGTATTTTTGAAAGAGGTGTAAATTTGGGGACCCTACTCTTTTATCTTTCAGGTAGAAGCTCTGGGTAGCAAGTAGTCTACACAGTAACAGCTCTCTAAGTTACCAGATGAGCTTGGAACATTATATTTTGCTGATATCGAATTCTGATAGGAGCATGGCTGGCTATCAGATAACTTGTACATTAGTTTCTTTTCTGTCCTTTTCTGTTGCTATGATAAACACCATGACCAAAAGCAACTTATAGAAGAAAGAGTTTGCTTTGGCTTATGATTCTAGAAAGCCAAGTGTCCACAGTGGCAGAAGAAGCCTGGCGGCAGGCAGTGGAGCAGGGAGCAGAGAGAGCACATTTACACATTACACATTTACCACTCCCCAGATGTGCTCCCTCCAGCCAGGCTGCACCTCTTGAAGGTCTCACAACCTCTTAAAACAGTGACACCGACTGGGGATCAAGTGTTCAAACACTCAAGCCTATGGGAGACAGTTCTCATTCAAACCCCCGCAACCCCCAAGTATCAGACTTCACCTGAGATGTGCACCCAGAGGTGAACAATGGGAAATTGTCTGTTCATAGGACACACAAAGTCTGTAATCACAGTGTCCCCTTTCAAGTGGAAATCTAAGGCAAGATAAGTCAGAAGCCAGAAGATACGGTCAACAGTGATAGGGACGGAGCTCCATACCACACTGGTGGGCAGTTGCTGACAGGTTCTGCTCAGATGCTTCTACCCAAGACAAATCAAATTGTCGTTTTTGTGGTGAGACAAGCAGAAGCAGAGAGGGATGGTGAGCTAGCTCAGCAGGAAAAATTACCTGCCATGCAAACCTAACAACCACGTTCGCTATCAGAACCCACTGTGGAAGGAGTGCCAGTTGTCCTCTGACAGCATATACATGCTGTGACACACACACACACACACACACACACACACACACTCGGATGCACATACAATGATAAATAAATTGAGAGAGAAGAGAGACAGAGACAGAGAGAAGGGGAAGACAAGTATGGATTTCTCAAGTGTCTCTCTGTGTGTGTGTGAAATGGATAAGAACAATCTTGTTGGCTTCTAAATTATTCCTCTAAAGGATGCCACCCCCACCTCTTTAACATCATTCAAAGACTATGGTGGCTTGAATGAGAAATGCCCACCACAGGCTCTAGTATTTGAACATTTAGTCTTTAATCTGTGGTACTGTGGAACAGACAGTACCTTATGGGAGGCAATATGTCACTATGGGTAGGCTTTGAGGGTTCATCATCTCTCACTTGCTTCCAGTTTGCTCTCTGCGTGTATGATCTCTCAGCATCCTGTTCCTGCCACCATGCCTGCTTGGTGCCATGCATCTTCTCCAGGACCAGCTCGTTTCACCTGGAACTATAAGTCAAAATAAACTCATCCATCAGTTGCTTTGGGGCATGGCGTTTCATCAAGGCAACGGAAAAGTAACTCATACAGAGACAGCATGATTAAAAGTCCAGCAAGCGAAGCCATAAGGTGGCCTGGGGGACATTATTTAGATTCAGGGAAGAGAAGCGAGTGCAGGAAACTCAAGGTTACACTTAATTTTGGTCTTAAATAAGCACAAGTTTGTCCTTGGCAAGATGTCTCTTGAAAACATGCGCTGTCATGCAAGCAGTTTAAGTTATATCAGTGGTGCCTGGGGTTTTCTGACTCCTCGGCAGGATAGACAGGGTGAGCTTCCTTTCTCAGTCTTTCTCTCATGTGTCCCCATTGCTTTTCCTGCCTATCTACCCTGCCTCAGTGTGTGAGGAAGGTAGCAGACAAAACCACAGCATCAGGAAGGAAGCACACCGCACTCTGCTGGGTCTTACTGACATCCCTAGTGACACATTAAAGTTCTTGGAGATCTCAAGCCTGGAAGATACAGCAACCGACTCACTGAAGATGGAGACAATAGAGAACGGCCTTTCATCTATCTAATTCCACTTGGGTGACAATGGACCCAGCTAGTGGAAGTGAGCTCACAGCGTATAAATAGGTGAGCTTCTGGGTGACACAGAAGGGGACAAAGGGACCTTTCAGGAAAACATGACGACTGCCTTTGACACCGTTTCCATCAATGAATGGAGTGTTAACAAAGCACCTACTATCTCTCAATGGATCTTAGTATAGCAATGGCAGCGGGGAGCTTCTTGACAAAGGAAGCCATGACAAGGAGACCACATCACTTTCCAAAACCCAGAGTGCACAGAGATGACAAAGTGTAGCTGGGGGGGGGGGAACACATACTCAGGACGTGTCCGTTTCCAGGGTCCTTGGTTATCACTATGAATTTCAATAATCAGAGTGGGATCCAAAAGTGACCTAAAAGTTGTGTAATGATGAAACATTTAACTGAATTGGATCATGGTTTGGCCTCAGCCCAGATTATCAGTCATAGGAGTTACTGGAGAGGATCAGCTGCCCTAGAAAAACAGTTTTCAAATGGACCCAGGGCTTGAATCTTCCTGGAGTGCTTTTCTGCACAGATCATTGAAGTGGGCACCCATAGTTTCCAGTTCACGGGTTGTGGGTGGGCCTGAGCCTGGCACTGCTAGATGCTCAGAGGTAGAACTCATTTTGTTAGGCTTAGGAGCCAGATTGGAAATTTCTGGAAAAGAAAAGGCACTGGGAAACAGTGGCACACTTTGAGGAGTAAATGGGAGGAAGACCCTCCATGACATATACCCAAAGCCGACTCCCCCGTCGCAGGGTTTTTACATCAAAGAATGAGAAGTTTCACACAAGGGCTGAGGTGAGCACAGCCAGTAAAACATTTGCCATGGCAGATGTGAGACTCTGATTTAGTCCCCGAAACCCACATAAGGTCCAGTGAGGTAATTCAGACTTAAAGGCCTAGTGCAGAAAGACAGGTAGATCTGTGGGTCTTACTGGCCAGTCTAGCCAAATTGGTGAATTCCAGGCCATTGGCGGACCTTATCTCAAAAGCAAGGTGGGTGGTGCCTGCTTGACGAGAGAAACCAGAAGTTAACAACTGGCTTCCATAAGCCTGTATACATATGTGCAAAAGGGTGTGCACGTGTGCCTATGTGTACATGCACACACATGCACACACACATACCTATAAATTTCAGGAAAGCTTTTGATGGTTGTACAAGATCTCCCACTGGCAGAGTAAAATGAATTCTGACCTTCTTTCATCCATATAGATGGAGACCTCTCCTTCATTTCCCGGCCCAGACCCAAATAATCGCACAAAAATCGTATTAATTATAACACTTAGGTATATTCCTGGCTAGCTCTTACATCTTAAATTAACCCATTTCTATTCATCTGTGTATTTCCACCAGGCTGTGGCTTACTGGTAAAAGTTCTGGGCACCTTTCTTCTTTGGCAGCTAAATGGTATCTCCCTAACTCCACCTATTTTCTCTATATATCTCTGTTAGGATTTCCTGCTTGGCTCCACTCTGCCCTGGCACAAGCCAAAGCAGCTTCTTTATTAACCAATGGTAATAAAAACATATTCACAGCATGCAGAGGGGAATCCCGCATCATCATATACAATATAGAGAAGAATACTGCGCCCCTCAGGCTGGGCCGCCTGTCCCGCGCATTGAAGCAGGTGGTTCTCGGCAGCCTGCTGCTGCTGAACACTGCTGCACTCACAGTCTCTGCTCGCCTCCTGACAACGCAACGAGCTCACCCATTGGTGCTTCTTGCTGCTCAATAAGTGCCCAGTGTGCGTTGGCATGACATCTGCCCTTACTACACCCCATTTTACCAAGAATCAAAACAATGACTCTGAACAAATTGTCTCTGACACCATGTGCTCTGCCTGCTGTATTCCTGCCTTGGGAGCTCAGAAATGCAGGCTGTTTATTTCCAAGAGGCTGAACCCAACACCTGTTCACTGCTGAGGCTATTTACAGTGCTCTTGATGATGGCCTCCAAGAAAGTATGACCAGCACCCTCAAGTTTTCTTTCTTCTTTTTTTTTTTTTTTAATTTTATGAGAAAGGGTCTCTCTATGAAGCCCTAACTGGCCTGGAACTCAATATCTAGACCAGGCCTGCCTCAAACTCACAGAGATCTATCTGCCTGCATGTGCCTCCAGAGCTATGGGACTAAAGTCTTACACCCACACTGGCTTTTCTGGAGCTCACCCTTTACTCATAGATGCTGCTGTGACCTAATAATAAGAGTGTCTTGTCCTCAGAAACACTGGCAGATCTCAGTATTGGTGTGGCCATACGACGAAGCAGCAGATGGTACCTGAACGCTGGAGGAAGTGCACACACAGACAGACCTGAGAGCAGGTGTTTGTAGAACTTGATCTTCTCTGCCTGTGTGTCACCATGTCACTCAGCTCTGAGTCAGTCACTCTCAGGAGTCTCCCGACAGTAAACCACGGGGTAACACTCATTTGTTCAGGGAGAGGAGGGAGGGGCAGAACAGCAGAAGTGGCTTTTTCCCCTCAGCCTCTCTCATGGGAATTTTCTTGGCTTTGTTTTGCTAAATACGACTTATAAGGAGGAGAAAAGGCCACTGGTTCAAAGCACAGGAGGTGAGATGGTTTCTATAGTTGCTGTGGCATTTGCCCCAGCTAAATCATGTCCCTAGCTTACAGAGGAGGATGCTTATACCAACACCTCCATCACCGTGGGATACAGCTCTGGCGGGGATTTCTGGGCCTCGTTTCATTCCACATCTTTCCCACCCTGCGCAATGACTTCTATGTTGGGCGCACTAATGAAGGGCTTGACAACCGTGATCATATCTATCAGTCAGGGGTAAACTCGAGGTCACTCACTACTCATGCGTGCGCTTCCATCTCCTTGATTCCCTGAAACCAGTCTATTTTTTAACAAAATGGACTCCGTATGCACATTGCTGTGGTCCAACCCATTGTCGAGACCATCCCAGAACAGGAGAACCTAACTTCCTCAAGTTGTTGATCTGGAGTGAGGTAGTTAAGATATCCTTATGGGTAAGGCTTGACTGTCTGAATTCTCCACTATAGGAGATCAAGCAGAACTGATAACTGATACAGTTAGAAATAAGTATCTTTTATCACACAAAACCCATAAGCAAGGGAGGGGAGCAGAGAAAAATGTGTAGCTCAATAAAAACAATAAAAAACATAATCAAGGTGTGTGCAGCCTTTGTCTCCTGGTCTCCTCAGCCCCAACCCCAGGCGCCTCTTTATCCAGCACTTTAACCATGCAAGTTCCCGTTCCCCTGGAGTCAGGGCTTCTTAGGCTGCAGAGGCTGGCTGGCATGAGTCCCATGTGCAGGAAAGAGACTGGTTTCTGCCAGGGTGGGGTCAGATGTAGGGGAAAGCTCAAGAGTGAGAAGTTAAACCTTCACACACTCCTTCACATAACACTTGGCACCAAGCTCTCCTGGCAGAAGCCACGCCAGAAGATGAGCAGGGTCCATGGGAATTGGAGGTAAGCAATTCTTGGAAGTCAGGGCAGGCAGCCAGCCCCTGCTAGGTTTGCCCACAGCATTCTGGGCCCAGCATTGAGACCTTCTCCTGACACCACCTCCAAGAAGGAGACAGGTCCGCACAGGAGCAGGACAAGGAGAAGCACAAGAATTAGAAAAATCCAACATGCTGTTCCCTTGGGAAAAGGTTAAGAGTAGGAATTCTGCATTTCAGTGGTCTCATTCTAAACCAGAGACCTGTAGGTCAGCCAAGGCGGGGCCCATGGAAAGTTCTGGTGCTAGTAAAGGGGAAGGAAAGGTGATTGGGTTTACTCTGATCAGCTGATATGACTTGTGACTTGATAGTGGGGTGTTCTGCTGGGAGGGGAGGAGTAGGGAGACTTTGGACCGGTTTCTGAATTCTGTATCTTAAAGTCATGCTGGTTTAGGCACATAGCCCTGAAGTCATGGCAGGTGGCTGGGCTGAAATCACCAACTCTGCTGTAGATATGTGGGATCTAAAGAGGGTGAACCCTAGGTGGTCTGAAACTCCTTCAAAACACAATGGTTGTGAGAAACTGGGGAGCATCAAGTCTGACCTTAGTACCCAGACAATCATCTTAATTTAAATCACTGTTTGGTCCAAACAAACACACAAGCAGGGCTCATCAAAACCTGTAGACAGTCGCCCTGGCAGGGCACCAAGGGCAGCAGCTGGTGGCATTGCAATGGTGACAGCTTCGTGTTCCCTTCAAGGTGCAGCTGGGGCTTCGGATTTCATTCTAGGAAGTTCTGCTGGGTAAGTTAAACTGGAATCATCTTGCTTTCTTGGGAATCTGCTGTTCCTTTTGTTTGCCATTCCTCAGGGTAAACCTGCAGCCCTTGTTATTTTCTATTACTCTGATGATGATAGGCAGGCAGGCAGACAGATGGACAGAAGGACTGACAAACAAAAACATGCTTGCACATGCATGCACGCACACATACACACACACAAGCACAGGTTTCTCACCATGTTGGGGACATGGAATCTCACTATTTTACTTCAATTGTTTTAGATTTTAACTATTTTGTTATTGCTGTTGCTTCTTGCTCTCTTTGCCTTCAGTTGGGTAGAACAACAGACAAGTTTGTTTGTTTTTTTTTATGGAAGAAATAAGCAAAATCATCAGCCCCTCTTGAGTTGCTTGGTGAACTCTTTTTCCATCATCTTTTGGTCTGTCCCCACACCTCCTGCTAAAGGCACTCTGTAGAGTGAAAGAGGCCATGTGTCAGGAGTGAGCTTACTAAATTTGTCGTGTGCCATCACCAGTTTCTCACCTGTCCATTTTGGGCAGCACCAACAATGACCTTCATTATGATCTTGTTGGACACTCCAACTGGTAGGAAACAGATGCCTCTGACCCTCAACTTGGAACAAGTTTCGTCCAAGACATTTTTTTTGTCTCGTATTTTAAATTTTCCTTTACCTCTGGTGAGCCCTGCTACCTGCTTCTGTTCATCTTCTTTATAAATTCCTCAAAAGGAAGCAGGGAATCAAAAGACTGCTACCAAGGAAGAGGAAGCTGATAAATTGGAATCTAGGAGATCCAAGGATATGAGCTCTTAACCCCTCAGGTAGATTCCAGGAGTAACAATTGTTCCATGGGCATGTGACCTCCCAATCCCAAGCACCGTTTTGGGATAGTTTATACTGTGTAATCTTGGCTTGAGAATACTTCTGTTTCTTTGTGTGTACCAGGCTTTCTGTATGGCCAGATTTTGCAGCTATGCAGCTGTTCTGTGAATGCTACTTGCTACTTCCTGAGCAGGTGGCCAGCCCTGACTCGCCCTCCATGACCTTTGCTTAGCCACCAGGCTGTTTTAGTACCAACAGGACACAAGGCAGTACTAGTCACAGTTGAGCCGCCATCTTTCTTTGCAACTGAGTCTATCCCTTCCTCTGAATGTGGCTGCTGCTCAGCAAATATGCACCAATTTGATTTCCAATTTCATTCTCGAACTTTGGAAATTTTAATAGATGTTAATACAGTAAAAGAAGAAGTGACAGTTGTCACATAATTAATAAAAACACATAGACAAATATTGGGGTTCAACCTGAAGGTCAGAAAAACAAAATAGCCAGCCACTGGCTCTTACCACTACCTCAGTCCAAAATGGTGATCCTGCCTCCCAGAATCCTCAGAATGAGAGTGCTGTGGGACATTGGTCTGTGCCCTGTCACTTATATTTTAAGTAAACATTGATTGGCCAGTAGCCAGGCAGGGAGTATAGGCAGGGTAACCAGGCAGGAAATAGAGGTGGGGCAATGAGAATTCTGGGAAGAGGGAAGTTTCAGTCTGCAGTAGTCACCCAGACACAGAGCAAGCAAGATGTGACTGCCTCACTGAAAAAGGTACCAAGCTAGGTGGCTAATACAGGCAAGAATAATGGGCTAATATAAATTATAAGAGTTAACAAGAAGCCTGAGATAATAGGACAATCAGTTTTATAATTAATATAGACCTCTGTGTATTTCTTTGTGACTGAACAGCTGCCTGACTTGCAGAACCGGGAGGCACAGAAACCCCGGTCAACATGAGACTGACTGAGAGCTGTCTCCTCCCATCTTATATTCCCTTCTAGTACTGGGATTAAAGGTGTGCACCACTACCACCCAGTTTCTATGACAAACTAGTGTGGCTACTGGGATTAAAGGTGTGTATCACCACTGCCTGGTCTGTAAAGCTGACCAGGCAGCTGTTTTACTCTCTGACCTTCAGGCAAGTTTTATCTAATAAAATACAAATGAAATATCAATCAAGCTAGCTAACATACATTACCTTACATACCTATATTTTGATTTTTGCATGTGTATGTGTGTGGGATGAGGTTAATTACCTTTTAGTAATTTTCAAATACATAATACGTTACTTTAACTATAATCATTTTTTATATAATCTCCTGAATTTCCTCTCCAATCCAAAATGTAGACTTTTACATCTCCTTAGACCCAGGCACAATTTCCAACATCTTTTATGCACAGCAGCTCCACTTCTTGTTTCTACCCAGAATGCACTAGTCTGGCTGTAGCTGTCTATCCAGATTCTATGATTCAAGATTCTAAACAAGTTCCAGTTGCCACCCAAGACATCTCCCTACTCTTGTCCTCTCTGGTTTCTTTTAAATATGTCCTCTGGCACAGTGAGTTGGCCCTGGAGGCCATTGAGAATCTCCTGGGGACTTTGAGAAAATCTAGACCCTCACCTGACAGACAGATGGGAATGCCATGGATGAGCTACTGTCACATGTTGCTTTACTAAGTTTTAGAGGTGATTTTATATACAATTAGGGTTGGGAACAACAGGTAATATGCAGCCAACTCATTTTAGTATTTAGCCAGCTATGCCCATTGCTGCTTATGAGTATCATGGGTACATGACCTGCTACTTCTGTGATTTCCTCAACTTCCCCAGTCAGTTTCTACTGAATGTTGTGAGATCCCCCATTTGATGATGTCATCTATACTGGTTGCTATTTGTTCATTTACTTGAAAGCCTCAGTTGGGGAATGCTCTGCTCTGCCTCACACTCTGTATTGGGAATTCCACCTGAATGCCTTAAAGGGGTGTTCACAGTTGATTTCTGATAGTTGCTTTGAGTATCTGATTTGGTGACGTTTTTCTATCTATTCATCATCTATCTATCTATCTATCTATCTATCTATCTATCTATCTATCTATCTATCTACTGTCATCTGTGCTGTTTCCCTTGACTTTGGCCTGCTATATGTTCAGTAAACTCACTTATTCACAACTGGATGTACAGCCATTCTCTGGACCATACAGCACAATACCTAACCAGTGTTAGGTTCAAGGCTGAGAATGCTAGATGAGTAGTTGGATACACATCTTTGAAAGCAATAAATGTTTTGGTTTTTAACTTTTTGCATCTTTTTAATGTTCTAGACACTGGAGTTATGAAGGTGAGACCTATAGTAGCAGCCAATGGGGCCAGAATCATTTGGTAACAGGTTGACTTTGATGAGAATCCTGTGTGTTGGTTGAGACACATGCAAGGCTAAGGTAGAGTTTGTAATGGGAGATACCCTTGGCAGGTCCATATGTTTAAACACTTGGTTCCCAGCTGATGGCAAGGCTTTGAAAGACTGTGGAACCTTTGATGGTGGGGTCCACCTGGAGGAAGTTAGACAACTGGAAGAGGGGACTGAGTCTTGAGGTTTATATCCCAGACCAGTTCAGAGTTTCATAGTCTGCCTCTGTCTCTGTTTCTCCCTCTTCATCTCTCTGTTTCACTCTGTCTCTGACTCTTGCTGCCTCTGTTTCTCTCACTGTCCCCCTTTCTCTCTCTCTGTTTCTCCTGCTGTCTCTCTCTCCCTACTACTGATTCACCAGACTGTGAGCAAGCACCCTCAGGCTCATGCCACCATCCCTTTGCTGACATAATGGTTTGTACCATCTGGCCAAGAGCCCATGTACACCCATCCGATTCGTCAGTTCCATCTTCCCAGGCATTTGGTCACCGCAATGGGAAAAGTAAGTAACAAAGGATTCCTATGGTTACTTGAAGAGGCTAGTAGAAGATGAAAGTGAATTGTGGGTTTGCAAAAATAGGGGTCTCTGAAGATGAGGAAGTTCAAAAATCCATGCTGTTAGACTCCACAGGCCCCCATGGTTGACAGGCAGCAGAGAGAAGCTGAGACACCCACCTCCCTTACAGCTTGAAGGGTTTGCTTGTACCTTTAAGACTACAGGAAGTAAAGGAGGCATCTAGGTGACAGTACATGTGTCTGATATGGCGTCAATATGGGAAAATTCAGATGCCCACAGCTGTGTGTGTGCCTGATCCAGTCTGCATCTTTCTGCCCACTGCAGGCAACTCTTTGGCCCATGCTTTTGCTCTCAGCACTGCCTGGGACTATTTGGAAGTCACATGAGTCATGGCTTAGGTGCTGGCTGTGTCCTTCCCATAATCTACATCTTTCCTTGGGTATTCGATCCTTCTACCCCAAAACTTTTGGAATCCCTTGAATCTCGGTTTTTCACCATTTAGTAATACCAACTACTGAGAATAGATTTTATAAACAAATCCATAGGGTGATGTACTTTTTCTGATAAAGCATTTGTATCTTATCAAATAAATAAACAAATATCTCCTGAGTTGCTAATGCATTCCACCTTCTGCTACAGTGGGGAATTATTACCTGGTTAGATGAGGAAGAAGACTGAAGGGCCGGGTCTCCTGCACTCCAGCAGCTAGGACATACAGGCTTCCTCCTCTTCTCATACAGGGAGACCTATCTGTTGTTTCCTCATGGGCCTCCAATGTCATTCTGAGAAAACCCCAGAACCGCACTGCAGACTTCTTTTCTTTCCATAAACATCCAGTTTCTATTGTTCTCATCTTCTCTTACTGGGAAACACAGCTGTCCCCTAACAAGGCCTTTGATTCAAAAGACCAAGGCATGGGAAAGACTGGTTTGTAGTGAGGCTTGCCTTATTCACAAATGGCCCCACTTAGTCCCACATCACCTCCTTTAAGCATTGGACACGATATTAACCCACCCATAGTATTCAATCATATACAATACCACACTCTACGCATGATATCACCCTTCTGTGTGCAATCTATTTGCCAGCAGGTGTTCATAGGTTCCTGCTTAGCCAAGTTATGCAAGGATTTGATGAAATGATACAGACCTTGAATAGAGCCCAGCACAAAGCACGCACTCCACACAAGCCCTCTCTCTTACCAGCATGTTCCCTTCAGGACAGATACCTGATGACCTACTGTCCTTTAGGGTACCTCCATAGTTCCAGCCCACTCAGTCGCTACCATCTCACTCTCCACTCCAACTGTCCCTTATCCCTGCTTTCACAGCTGCCATCAATGGCAGCAGTCAGAGTCAACCTAGAACTATTTTAAACGTCCATAGCTAGACAAATTCAGTGTTTCTACTGCTTTTTTAGCCGTCAGCAACCGTAATCACATCCTCAGCATCTTTAAGCACGGGAGTTCTGATGACAATGGCATCTTGGGCATGGGGCCAGTTGGAGCCTCCAGCCTTCACTTTGCTTCCTGTCCCTTAGGATTCTGTGAGATGGCACTGGACACCGCAGGATCTTGTTAGGCCTAGTTTGTCTGAACCGGGCTGTCACTGGAAATGTAATCACCTCCAGAAATCAGGGAGCAGTGCCTCATTAATTCCAGCCCAGATGTGATGTCAGGCAGGCAACGTTCAGGTACAATGCTCTAAAGAGCTACTTAGGATGCCTGTCTGCATCTAAGGAGAGAGGAAAGAGATGCAGTAGCCTGTCTTTGAGATCCTAAAAGTAATTTATCACAACATAATGAGAGTCAGAGGGAACTTGATTTTGTAACATAAAACAATAGTGACAGGTAACCCTTCTGAACGGGTAGAAAAAGCACATTAGAAGAGTTGCTTTGGGAACATTTATTCATAGAATGCATTTAGAATAAATGTACAATTACAGTTTAGAAGGCAGTTTGGTCAGCACAGTGCTTGCCACGCAAGCATGAGGACTCAAGCTGGAGCTTCAGAACTCACAGTATTCTATGTAGTGGTGTACTTGCAATCCCAGTGCTTGGGATGTAGAGACAAGCCAATCTCTTGGGCTCTCTGGCCAGCCAATCTAGCCTACTTGGTGAGCTCCAGGCCAATGAGAAACCTCTGTCTCAAATTAAAAGGTAGGTGGTGGCTGAAGAATCATACCTGAGGCGGATCATTGATTTTATACTCACTCACACACATGCACACACGTGAAAATACACATACATGAGTGAGCACAGATACTCATATGCATAGAAACATGTTACTATGGGAAGACAGATAATTTCTCAGGTACTCTTGTCTCCATATGTCTCTTACTAGTCTTTTTTTTTAAATAATTTTTCTTTCTCTTTCTCTCAGGGGTGCATCCTCCTTAGTGGATACAGTGGTATCCATCTCTTACTATTTAATGTTGTTTATTGAATGAGGAAATAAAACAGACCCACAGACTAGCCAGGTCCCTGATGGACTTCTTATGCCTGCCTTCACTCCCATCTTTCTCTTCAACTAAATATTTCACTTGCACAGGGTCCAATCCTAGATACATTCTGTGTGGTGTATGCATTGGGACCTGGTGGGCATCATAGCCATAGTTCTGATTTTCTTTCTTGACTATAACTTCTTGCAAGCATAAAAAGTAGCCAAGGAACTATGTTTTATCACCAACAACAACACCCTGAAATCTGGTGTACAATGAGGGGGTTGTTTAATTTTCAGATCATTTGCCACATACCCCATGTCTTGGCAGGGAGGGTGGGACACTGGGATGGAGGCTGAGAATTTGAGAACACGGCTGAGTGAAACTTCTGCCCTGGCTGTTACTGCTCTGGTGTCAGTACAAGAGATGCTCTGAGACAGGGCTAGTTTAAGTGTTTGGAATGCCCAGACTGGGTCAAGGCTGGGTGGCCTGGTACCACAAGTGTGGACAGAGATCTGTTTCCAATGGCTTGGAATAGTGGTACATTTCATAAGTTATTGGTTATTTAGAGATGTATATAGGCACCAAGGTCATATGCTTAATCCTTAATCTGATGACTAAGCATTTCTTTAAAAATCTGGGTCTTCTAACCTCGACCCAGATGTTGAAATAAGAGCGGCGGGGCTGCGTCCCCAACACCCAGGCCGCTTGGCTAGCTCATGCCCGAAATAACAACACACAAACTGTATTCATTTAAGAACTGCTTGGCCCATGAACTCTAGCCCTTACAGGCTAATTCTCGCACCTGGACTAGCCCATTTCTAATGATTGTTTGTAAGCACCCCAAGGTGCGCTTACCGGGAAGATTCTAGCCTATGTCCATTCTGGGTTCGGAGCTGAGAGGAGCTTCATTGCATGCATCTGCCCGGGAGATAGGAGCATGGCGTCTCTCAGGAAGCAGAGCAGAGTCTGACCTCACTTCCTCTTCTGCCCAGAATTCTATTCTGTTTATTCCTCCCACCAATGCTTTAACCTATGAGGCCAAGCAGTGTGTTTATTACTTAACCAATGAAATCAACAGATTGATATATGACACTCCCACATCACCCAGAAAGACAAATATCATATGTACTCACTTATATGTGGCTTTTACACATAAAGCAAAGAAAAAAAAAAGCCTACAGTTCACAATCCCAGAGAACCTAGGCAACTAAGAGAACCCTAAGAGAAACATACATGGATCTAATTTACATAGGAAGATCCCCTGAGTAAATTGGGAGCCTGGGGACTATGGGAGAGGGTAGAAGGGAAGGGTAAAGAAACGGAAGGGGGTGGAGAAAAATATATAGCTCAATATATACAATTTTTAAAAAGAGTTAGTTAGTAATAAGCCTGAGTTATCAGCTGATTATTTATAATTAATAATAATAAAAAATCATGGTCTTCTATACTTACCCAGGAGGCACTATATGCAGTGAGAACTTGATTTATTATGTGTGTTATGATGGACAAATGTACAGATTGATGCTAACATCAATAATGGAACACAGAAACCTTGACAGTATAGGTAGAAGGAAAAAATGATCCAGAATCCTGAGGGTTGAGTAGCCTCACAAAGAGATTGAGGGAAAGTCGGTGATAAACATCGGGTTAGAGGGATCAAATCCAGGGGAAGGGCTGAACTGGGTATTTTTATATTTGAGAGGAATCCAGCAGAAAAAAAATCCTAGGTCATATTTGACACCAACACACAAGTAAATACATTAAATTGGCTATTTGAACTTCTAAAAACAGTGTTTGTGTGAGGGAGTCCCATCCTAACATATAACATAACAGCAGGGGATACCCTGAGAGAAGACCGCTGAATTTAATGGATATGTTCAATCCTCAGAGCTTTGGACCCAGTGTCTCACTAGAGAAGCCAAGTCTGTGGTGCTTGGGAAGTTGGAGTGGGTGGAGGTACAGCCATGGCTAGTGGCGTGAGTGCAGGGACAAGCTACCCTAGAACCTTGGTTTTCTGGAATGAATGGTCAGTGTTCCTGGATAGCAAACCAAGTAGCTGAGCTTACTTGTGTCTAAGTTTGGTATTTCCCTGGAAGCAAGACTTTCATGGCCTTCAGCTGGGGCTTGGCTGAGTGGGAAGGAGAAGAACAATGTGGAGCTTCATTTACACTTCCAGAAGAGTGGCAGGCATGGCCAATGTTGTTTATCAAGCAGCTGCCCCTCTATATTAGCTGCTGTGCTTGGATATATTAATATGATTAATAATTACATCCTCTGCTAGTTTCTGTTTTTTCCTGATTCTGTTCATGAAGAATTAAAGAATACGAACATTTTTTTTAAAAAAGTCTTTGAAACATAGCAATAAAATGACTCCTAATGACATATTCATAGACTCATATATCCAACTGCCAGTTCTCAGGAACCTATGTTTGTAGTAGACAGTAATTGACAAAGAGATACACAAGTAGACAGTGTGCAGAGGGAGAGACTTTGAAGCACTCAGCCCTAAATGGGATGTCTTTATCAAACCCCTCCCCTCAAGGATCTGTGTGCGAGGAGGTAGAGAGATCCTACAAGCCAGAAGTGACAGTTGACTCCAAGGATAAAGCCTTTTCTGAACAGTACAGGACAGAGGCACAATGAGCTCACAAAGACAATGGCAGCACACACAATACCTGTACAGGCTCAAACCAGACAAACCCGAGCACTGAGAAGGGGAAGTGGAGACAAAGCTCCGCCCCTAACCAGGAAGCGGTTTGATACCAATGGGTACAGGGAGAGAGGAATCAGTTTTCTTTATTGAGGTGTCACTGGGTAGGTACATCAGCCACATTCCAGGGCATGGCCCATCCCAGCAGTAGATGGCACAACAAAATGGGTCCCATGTTTTGTTTCATTGTGAGCTTTTTGTTCTGGTATTTATTTTTAGTCTATTTGTCTTTCAGATTATCTGTTTGATTTTTTTTTACTTTTTTTTTTTGCTGTTTTTCTTTTTCATTTTAAGAGAAAGCACATAAAAGTTGGGTAGGTAGAGAGGTGGGGAGGATCTAGAAAGAGTTGGGGAGAGGAGAGGCAATAATAAAATATATGGAAAAAAATGAATAAAAAATTCCGAAAGAAAAAAAGTCATTTGAAAATGTAGGGGGAAAAAAATCCTAAACCTTTTTGTTGCTGTTGATAGAGCTAAGCTGGTAGAGCACTTGCCCGCATGCTCAGTGCCTGGGGGTGATAGAGCTAAGCTGTAGAGCACTTGCTGGGCATGCTCAATGCCTGGGGGTGATTCTTAGGACCACATGACCTCGGTGTGGCAGCTCACATTGTAGTCCTAGCACTCGGTTCCCAGAAGCAGCATCTTCCAACACCTACCTCTGCTATCTGTCCCGCTGCTTACACAAACAGTGCCTAGATATCTTGTACACTCACCTCCGAAGAATGTTCCTCATAGGTCAAAAACAAGACAGGTTTCTGAAAGGGTCAGTTCTCCCGGCCTTGGGGACCACGTGCAATTTGGATTCATCCTCTTGCCCACTTACCCCTTTGTGTTGACTCCTGATATGCGTTTGATAGTTTCTCCTTGATTGAGTCTCTGGTTGACGAGAGGTTTTTACAAGTGACTTGCATAGACCCCCTTCATTAATTTGAGGTTTGGAATCTGCTGTCTATCTCACCCCTCTTTCTTGTCATCAGCGGTGTTGCAATAAATACATAATATTCAAAGGCCTTTGGCTATAGGCAAATGAAGCCAGTATAAATCAATGAACTATTGAGCTCTATGCCACATACTCTGGATACTGTGTAATTCCATTTTTCTGGCTCCCGGAACACTCCTACAGACTCCAAGGCTTAGCTTAGAAATTTCCTTGCCTTTCCTAACTTAGCTCAGAATGATCTCATGCAGAAATTTGGACTTCTGGGAAAAGATAGTTGAGCAATGAGAGTTATGGGGTTGCCTCAGCATTGACGAAATCTGGACTGTATGCAATGTGACAGAATGTAGTTATATCTTTCTGAAAGTCATCCCTTTGACCCACCAGAATAAGAAGGAGCGTCTGTGGCCCTTTGCACTAGACTTGGCATTCACTCCAAGTTTCTGCAATCAGGGCTAAGGAGATGGCTCAGTTAGCCAAGTGCTTGCTTTATAAGTATGAGGATCTGAGTTCGATTCCACAGAACCCACATAATATATCTGGATGTGGTGTTAATCTCAGCATTCGGGAGGCAGAAACGAGTAGCTCCCTGAAACTATTTCCAAGGTTGACCTCTGGTCTCAACGCATGTGCACAAACACCTGAATATACAAGTTTACACACACACACGTGCATATACATACATACATGTGCACATGCACACACATGTGGATTTCTGCTATCAATGCCCAGGAATATAAATTTTAAATTTATAATTTAAATTTATAAATTAAATATAAATTGTTCTTCTTTAAAAACACTATTTTATTTTTAATTAGCTATATGTTTCTGGGAAGGGGAGCATGTGCACAAAAGTGTCAACATATATATAGGGCCAGAAGTCTTGTATTCCCCTGGGGTTGGAGTTATAGAAGTTGTGAGCCAGGCATGGATGCTGGGAATGAATGGGGGTCTGCTGTAAGAGCAGTATGCTATCTTAACCACTGAGTCATCTCTCCAGCCCAGGAATCTGAAGTGACATATTTAGGGGTAGCATGTCCTTCACCCCACTGCCAGCTTATACAGAACAGGGAAGAGTCAGGGTGTAAGGTGAATGAATGGGGAATGACAAGGGTCTCTGGGATTAGCAAGAGCTAAGGAGACCAAAGGAGCTTCTGTGAGCCAAAATGAGAAGACAAGAAGTCGAAGAGCCTCCACACACGACATGGGGAGAGAGGCACCTCTCTAGTTCTAACAGCAGTTGAATTCATGCTCCCTCTACTTCTAGAGACTGTAGTGCTGTAAGAAAGTTAGTGCTTACAGAGCATAAAAGAAAGACTCTGGGTGCTTCTCTTCATTATCAGAAAATATCCCTGTCCATTTTTTAAAATTGAAAATGGTTTTTTCATACAATATACTTTAACTACAATTTCTATAAATCCACGCCTTTTCTCTCTTTATTCTTTCTGAACATAGTGCCATTTGCACAGGTACTATGGTCAACAATCAATACATGGGATCTCATGAAACTAAAAAGCAAGGAGTATTTGGTTTCATACCATTGCTTAGTTTCAGTTTAAACCATGAATCTGACCTGACCTCACTGAGGGCAAGGCTTACAGACTGGACAGAGGGAGCAGGTGGAGAGCAAGTGTTCCAGGTGGAAAGCCATTTAGAGTGGAGGCCCCAAGGCAAACAGGTGCCTTCATTTGAGGGAGCCACAGCAAGGACAAGAGCTGGGTGTGGAGAACACATGGATCAACTGATTGACTCTCACAGTCAGTCCCCAAGCCACAAGCTCCTCTCTGTGGTCCCCAAAAGGATTAACCCACTATCAGCAGGACCCTAACTTCAGTCTTGCACTCACAGGCCCGACCTTGCTGAGTTAGCAGGGAATTTAGGGCAACAGTACTGTTTCAGCTTCAACAACAAGTCTGAGCATTACCAAAGGTCTTTGAACTAGTGACCTGGGTTTGCGCACTTAGAATGGCTTCATCTCTCGGTCTCCCACTCCTGTTTGATTTGTGTGGAGGGAACCCTAGTGTATAAGCCTTTGTTGATTACACTTCAACCTATTGCCTGCTTTGCAGTTAAGCATTTCATAAAGGAAGCCACGTGCTTGGTCTCTGAGACCTGGAATCTGACTGTCCCTCTAACCTCTTTGCTCTTCCTTCCATTTCTGTCGCTACACATCTAAAAGTCAAGCTGGAAACCTACATCAGCATAATCTAATACTTATTTAGAAGAAAATTTCTTTCAGTGCATAAACGTTTGTGTATTATAACAGACTTGACCACAAAAATCAAAATTTAGTGGATGATTTTCCTATAGTTTTAAGCAAATATAAAAAGAGGGAGACAATTCCTCTTGGAAACCCACATTTTTCTGGTTCCATGAGACAGCACACTTTCTTTGCCATTCCCATCCTCTACTCTCACGAGTGTACAGCCAAAAAATGCCAGGCTGCTCCAGACCTTGAGACATTGAGGAGAGGAAGGGAAGGGAGCTGGGATGTCCCAGTCCCAGCTTTGTGGAAATCAGCGGGTCCCAGGCTTGATGGAAGCTTTGGAGATTGTGGTAGGTAGGGCAGTCATTCCTCCAAAGAGGGAGTGGTCTCATGGAGGACATGATAGAACCTGATACTATGCCATCTCTGATCCTCTCTACCAGGCTACCCTGGCCATTCTGTCTGTGCCCCCTCTTCCAGTTGGCTTTCATGTTGGCCTCTGTGAAAAGGACAGGAAAGGCATTATCTAGAAGTGTCCTCTGAATGAAAACGTCTCCGCCAGAAAGTAGGAGGGAGACTCACGAGACCCAGAGAGCAAATAGCTTTTCAGTCTGCTTTCCCCCAGTTAGCAAAAATGGTTTTGGGGTACAGGTACATTACTGCCTAAACCACTCACTCAATCCTTGATATTACTGAGCAATGAATGTTCCCGATGCAGGTCTGACAAGTTGTTGACCCGTAAAACAACCCAATGATCAGTCCAATTGCCTTCCTTTTGTGGCTATTATTAATAAAGATGCTGTGAATATATAATATCTTATGGGAGCACATATTTGTAATGAGATATGGTTATATTTATAGGTTTTTGTAAGTAGGCCTTTCCATTCCTTATATATTCTAGGAGTATTTTGTGTCTGTATGTTGTTCTGTATTAACTTTGTATCTTCTGTCCTAGTGAGCCTTTAGCGTTAGAGTTAATTTTATTATGAATCCCGTAGGTTTTCAGGTTTGTTATTTCCTGTAGCAAGAGGTGATTTCACCACCCGTGTTCATACTCACTTGCTTTGGTTTTCTGTAGTCTAATGACATTCCCTAGAACCTCATGATAACATCAGTCTGCAGGGAAGGCAGTGAGCCCTGACTTTGCCCCTGTGTTCAGGATTTCTCATTCAACAAGGGGCTCTTTAGGTCTTTGAACAGCTCTTATTTTAGTTTTTTTAAGATTTCAACTAAAATATTCTGATGATGTGTATTATGTGTGTCTGTGACAGGATCTGTTAAGGGAGTGTAGGTGTCCACAGAGCCTAGAAGTGGGCGTTCAATTCCCTCGAGCTGGAGCTACAGTCACTTTGAAACACTTGCCATGGATGTGAGGAACCGCACCTGATTCCTCTGGAATGGCAGTATATGCCTGAAACCAGCGAGTCCTCCCTCCAGCCACTTACTTTCTTTTTCAGTGCTTGGGATCAAGCCTAGGGCTTGCACATTCTAGGCATGAACTCTTGCGCAGAGCTACGTCTCAAGCCCCCTTCATCCCCATTATAGTGAAATGCTCATCTATTCTTGTTTTCTCAAGAGTTTAAATCAAGCGTGGCATATGTTCTTTATAGAATTTTAAAGATCCGGACTTTGAATTTCAAACACAAACCTCATTTGAACAAGGTGCATATTAATGTATTTAGAGTACATTTGCTCAAATGTATTTAAGATTTTACGTCATCATTTACGTCACCTTGGTCTGTAAATTCTCAGTCTTTCAGACATTATCTCCAACTCTCTCTCTCTCTCTCTCTCTCTCTCTCTCTTGCTGATTTATCAATTTCTAGGTCATCCAGGCCTTCAAAAAAGTTTATTTAAAGCAGATTTGCCTTCCCTTTTAATTCTTAGAAAAAAATGTCTATGGAAGAAAAGCTACATGGTGTTTTCAAAAACCTTTATTTCTTTAAAAAAAATTTAATACAGGTGAACAATGAAATGTGATCACATCTACCTTCACTTAAATGTAGAGAAATACAAAGCAACTCCACTAAAATCAGGAACAAGACAAAACTGTCCACTCTCTCCATATCTCTTAAACATAGTTCTTGAAGTTCTGGCTAGAGGAATAAGACAACAAAAGGAGATTAAGGAAATTCAAATTGGAAAGGAAGAAGTCAAACTTTCACAATTTGCAGATGATATGATAATATATATAAGTGACCCCAAAAACTCTACCAGGGAACTCCTACAGCTGATAAATACCTTCAGTGAAGTGACAGGCTACAAGATCAACTTAACCTGGGTATTTCTAAACCAGCTAAGATTGGTTCGAGGTGAATTTTTACTGTGGAACTTCCTCTCTGCCCCAGAGTGTTTCCTTTCCCACGTGTTGATGGAAACACCAATGCAGCTCAACTCTCCAAAAATTTCATTTTCAAGATAAGCTTTGGATGCTAGAAATAGAGGTGTCATTCAAAAGAGAAAACCCTCGCCTCTTTCTTCCACGTAACCAGACATGTAATCATATTCACTTTGATGCAGCTGTTGTTGATTGATCCCCAATATTGTCAATATTGCTAGTCTACTTCAAGGGCTACTTCATCTTGGGTGGGTCCTTCCTTATTTCCTGGGCCTTTTCCCCGTGTAATGGATAAAATGCCATTTTGAAGGAAAACTTTGTGAACTAGAAAAATACATGCAATCCTTTCATGCAACGGTATTTTAGGAACGATGGACTGTCGTTTACACAGTTTGCATCCAGACTGAATTGGACTAATTATATTGAACTTTCTACATTCATATAGTGATTATTAAAAGTTGAGTTGAAGACGGGATTATTCTAGATGACTTTAAACTACTCAACAGCTCCCATTTCCCATCCGACTATTCAGAAAATAGAGACAACAGAGTTGTTTTATGATCTGACAGGAGTTCAGCATGGGTCCTGACAGTGCAAACACTCAATAAATTCTTGATTGCTGGGACTACTGCTGCTACTGCAGGTCCCTCTTTCCCAAGGACTCCTCAGGAAACTGGCCATATGGAGAAGGCTGCTTTGCCTTAGTACCAGCAGAAGCCTGGGACAGCGTCAAAGAGAACAAAGAGGTTGTCCAGTGTCCTGTATTGGGATCTATTTCAGGTTCTCTATTTCACCTCCTGAGGACCATCTCTGAGGCCTTGAAGCCCTGAAGCCTGAGCAGGTAACAAAAGCAGACACCCAAGCACAGTCCAGTGACTCTTCTGGACCCAGGGTTAAGGAACAGACTTCCTTCCATGCTTGAAAAAGAACATACAGCCACTAACTATTCCTTCCCTTGAGTCCATACTGATCTGCAAGCTCAGCCTGCCCTTATCTGAACACACACACACACACACACACACACGCGCGCGCACGCACACGCACACGCACACACACCTCACAAGGCAATGAGCCTCTATTCTTATTCTTTTACCATCCACAGACTGTGAAGACTCGGGTTAAGTCCTGGGCATTAAGGCACCTAGGGAATCTAGACCCACTCTTCCAAAACACTTGGAGCCTGCATGCTGGGATATCAAGGACACAGACAGCAAAGGAGTTGGTGGAGAAAGGGAAGGGGCCAGGTTGTTTTTGAATTCATTCTTACTCCTGGAGGGGAAAGAGGCAGTGTTGAAGTTCAGGAGGAAAGAGGAGAAAGCTACTCTAGGCCAGAAAATGAATATACATTTTTTTCTTATTTCTGGTCACTAGATTTGTTACTGATGGGTAAGATAGGACCCACACGTGGGAACTGTGCTTTCATAGTATATCACACGGGTGGTTGGTTTATAGATCAATAGAAGAGGTACATGTGTTTGGGAAATATGAAGTCCCAGTTTTAACCCTCTCCCTCTTGCCCCCCCCCAAAAAAAAACCAAAAACAAAACAGGCTCAAAAATCAGAAATATCATACCAATAAAGACAAACGGATAACACAGCATGGACGAAAGGCACTATTTCAGTGTCAAACCCTCACCTGGGGAAACCATGCTTTATTTGAAAGCTATTCTGAGTCTGCTCTGTTTGTGGCATTCATTTATTAGACTTTGTTTTGTGTAGATTCAGTCTCAGCCAACCTGAGCAAAGACAGCATTTCCACGGGGTCCTAAATATCTAACCATGTCTGCAGAGAAAGTTTCTATATATGTTCATACATATGTAGACACACACACATGTATATGTGCACACTGTGTGAAGGTATGCATGTGCACACACATGCAAGCATGCATGTATACACACAAGTACACTTAGACACTCTTTCCAATCCAGTACCTACCCTTTCACAGCCTCCTCGATGACTCTCTGGCTCCCAGCATTTATGAGGAGGAGAGCCAGTCCCCGAAATCCAGCTGCTACTGAGGCTTTACATCCCCTGCAGGCAGAGTTCCCTTGGAAGCCTTTCCTCACCTCCTGCTCACTTCTCGCCCCTGCTCCCTGTTAACACACAGGCTGAGAACCCAGTGTGTCATGTGATAGCCCTGTCATTTTATGCATGGCAATGGGGACTTTGCCGCTGAACTCTACCTTCCTGGAGAAGAACTTCCATGCCGAGACCTTTAACTTTCCTCTTTTTAAAGACTATTTATAGCACCAGGCACCAAACTGTTTTCTTCCTACTTTTAAGGGGGAATCCCAAAGAAAACTCAACATTTTACACCAGCTCACTCTCTGCTCACCTCCACTTGCTGTGTGATGGAACTCGGCAAATACAGATTTCTCTCATCATTATGACTCAGAGAAGATGGGATAGGATTCAGTTCTCCCCTTCAGCCCTCCAGCCTGGTGATCAATGTGACCACTATCCAAATCTAACCCTTGTGAATACACATGAAGGGCTCAGCTCAGTCCCCAAAGACCAGCCAGACCTCCTTCCCCTCCTTCTCTCTCTCTCCTTCCTTCCTTCCTTCCTTCCTTCCTTCCTTCCTTCCTTCCTTCCTTCCTTCCTTCTCTCCATTGGTCCACCTTTCTTTCTTTCTTTCTTTCTTTCTTTCTTTCTTTCTTTCTTTCTTTCTTTCTTTCTTTCTCTCTCTCTCTCTCTTTTTCTTCTTCCTCATCTCTATCTTCTCTTACCTCCTTCCCTCTTTTTTTCCTCCCTACATCTTTCCCTCCTGCTTTCTTCCCTTCCCTCCTTTCTTTCCTTTCTTATTTTGAGATCGAGGTCTTACTATGATCCCCCTCCCCAGGCTGATATTGAATCTATGAACATCAGTGTGATCCTCCTGCCTCAGTTCCTCTGATACTGGGAGTACATACATGCTCAGAGCCCAGTCTTAGTCTTTTCTTTCAAAGAGGTCCCCTCTGCTCTTTGTTTCTGCCTATTTTGCCTGCCAGCAACCATCCCGGCTGCCTCCACTTGGCACCCACCTCCTGTGAGGTCATCTTCTCACCACTGGCTCTTTCCTTCGGCATGTAAACTCTCTGGCAGTGACTCAATGTTTATGACCATACTAACCTAGGAGGATCATGATGTGGAAGAATAAAGCCCTTGCCGGCGCCACGCTAAGTGTAGACATGTTCTTGGGAGGGGGACAAGGAGAAGGAGCCAACAGTAGGATGATGGGGATACCTGTGTTGGGGGAGAGACCTCTCTTCAGTCTTGGCGTGACATCTAGTCCAGACAGGAAGAAAATGACAGTCATGTTCAGTCTAGCTTGTGCTATTGCTTGGAGGAGAAAACGGAGCCGTCTTGTCCATAAGCCAGGACAAACACATTCCTTGCAGCCAGTGCAAAGGGTAAGGTATGTACAAGAACAGATTTACAAAAGAAACAGCTAATATTGCTCCCCAGGGGCTGAATGAAGCATGCACACTAAAAACCCATCTTCCTCCTAGACCGAGAAAGAGCAAACTGAAGTCCCCTTTGATATGGGGACTGCAGTGGTTAATACGGTCAACTGATAGCATCTGGAATTGTCTAAACAAACCTGTGAGCAAGTCTGGGAGTGGGTTTCCAGATTGGGTTGAAGAAAGAAAACCATGCCTGAATATGGATGGTACCATTCTATGGACTGTGGGGCCACACTGACTGAAAAGAAGAAAGCGCAAACTGAGGGCAAGCATCCAACTTTCTCTGCTCCCCAGTGCAGAAGCAGTGTGAGAACTGCCTCACACTTCCGGTATCATGCTTTGTCCGCCACGATGGACTGCATTCTCAAACGGTGACAAGAAAACTCTTCCTTTCTTAAACGGCTTTCGTTCGGTGTTTTGGTACAGCAACAAGAAACTGAAATCATGTGGAGGGGATGGTGCTAAGGATAGGAACACACAGACAGGCGGAGTGAATCAGTGTGATGTTGCAACCGTCTCTAAGACCAGTGAGATCACATGTTTTGTCTGCACCGCAGCTCACGTGTGCACAAGCATGAGACACAACTCATAATTTTGTCTAGAATTATCATAGCTGCTTCCCCGAGGGAAGGGGTTTTAAAGGGGGTAATCATTTGGAGCTTCATCAATTCTAATCCTAACTGAGTCAGGTCATTAAACAGCCTTTCTGGTTGGCTATTTAGCCATCAAATGTGTGGATCCTGACGTCACTGTATCCCTCTCTGGGAGTTGGTAACCTCTGAGATGCTTTTCAGTGATTGGCATTTTGGGTGACAGTAGGCTATGCCATGGTACTTCAGCTCCTCCAGTTCCTAGAGAAACTGGTGGCTGCTCACTTCGCTGTCTGTGCACAAGTATGAGTCTTGGGTCAGTCACCTCCAAGTGGATTGATTCATGTGCCCGACAATACCACCCAAGAATCAAAAGTGACACCAGAAAATAAACTTTAAATCGTATTTTATTCACTTGTCTCGGGGGATAGGGACCCACATGCCTGGACATATGTGTGGAGGTCACAAGACAACTTGCAGGAGGAATTGGTGGTCTTTCCACCATGTGGGTTCCAGGCATGGAACTCGGGTCATCAGGATTGGGAGCAAGCACCTTTGCTTGGTGAACCATCTCACCGGCCAGAGAGCTGTCTCAAGACTCCTCTCACTGAGCCATGGAGTGTGAGCTGAGAGGTTTCCTCCAAGCCAGGAGGAATCTGCCTTCCCTTGAGTTCCTTCCAGGGAGGTGATGAGCCCGCCAGCTTCAACATTCTACAGCACCAGTTTAGAAAGTAAAAGTGGTGTGAGTCCCTAGTCCTATGGTATTTCAACACATTTAGCAGACTTTTTATTTTTAAAAAATAATAATTGAGCACAGAAGCCAAGAGGGTCAGGCAGACGAAAGCACAGCTGGCCTGTTGAGTTTGTAACAGGAACCAGAACTCTTTCAGATAGGAGCCTCAGGCCATCATACATGCTACTGCATGGGAACCACCTGAGACCATGACCCCTCAGATAGAGGAACAAGCGCTTCTATTACATAACTGAAGGAAACTGTTATTCACGTGCAGCTGACAGGACCTAGACGAGACATACATTTGTCACTACACTTGGGTTTAGTCTCCCCCAAACCAATTTCATCACAAGGGCCACATGGTACTGATGTTCACTTACAAACCTTTTCTCTGGTGCTTCCGAAGCCAATGGCTTCCACTATAGAGGGAGTGGGGATAATCACCAGATAGATATTGCTCTTTTAACAGTCAGGCTTCCTACTCAAATCAGTAAAAAGTAAAAAAAAAAAAAAAATTGTAACAGGTTTCAACCTGGCTATTCTTTTCTTTTCTTGATGACTCCCTGATGTCTAGACCTAGTGATGCACCCTAAAAAAGTCTCCACCTAATCTATAGTCAAGCTGACATCACAGAAGCACAAGTTGGTACTGCCTGCTCAACACGGATCCATTTTTTTCTCCCTACTCTCTCTGTGCTCCTAAAAAGTCAAAGACTCAGCATCAGGATGTGGCTGGTGCTGAAATAAAACTTCTCGGCTGGCTTTGGAGAGCAGAGGGGAAAGTCTGTTAGTTTCACCTGTTATTGAATTGTCCCTCATCAAGAGTACATGGAGAAATGTGCTTCAAGGAGACCCTGTAGATAAACAACACGTCAAGGTCCCTGTCAAGACAGGTGGTGTCGGAGTCTCTGGAACCCAAGCTCCTGCTGCCTCAGAGGACCTGGAGTTAGTGGGGGCATTTATTGCACAGCCAATGACTTGTAAACACACCTTGTCACCGCATGTGTTCAAGCAATTACTGGGCAATTACACCTGCAAACTACCTGGTAATTAATTGAGGGAGTCTTGTGTGGGCTGCCATTTGGGAAGCAGCGGCTGGTCTCTCGTATCGCTGGAACGAGCGTATTCTCTGGAGAAGACCTCATGTCTTCAGGATCCAGCAGGTGAATGATCCACTTAAACAGTAGCTGAATTACACAGAGGAAATAGCTCTGACTCCAAGGCAGATCCAAGCAGTGCCTCCCAGGAAAGGAGAAAGGAATGGTGAGCAAAGAACCAGGTCCGCAAATGCCAGAGTCCAGGTGTCCACAGACAACCAGCACTCGGGTAACAAGCACTGGGCTTCGCAACAAGCAAGCGCCCATGAGAAGAGATCTGCCAGGTTCTGGGCCCTGTGTATGGTGCTTTCCCTATGCAGACTTGTTTCATTGACAAGCTGCAAGAAAGACATTATTAGCATTATTTTAAATATTTATTTATTAATTTTGGCTATGGGTAAGCACACATATCTGTGTCTTTGTGTGGGTATGTGCATATGTGAATGCACTGTTCACTGAGACCAGAAGAAGGTGTTAGCTCTCCTGGAGTTGGGAGTTGTTGACTGTTTTGAGTCACCTGAAGGGGATGCTGGGGACCTCTGCAAGGGCAGTGCTAGCTGTCAAAGGCAGAGCAATCTCTCCAGCCCCTGGTACTACCATTTGAAAGACTTGGGTCTTGACACTCAGGAAAGTAAATAATGAACCTATATCCTCTTGTCTAATGACTGAACGAGTTAAGATTTTCTAACTCACAACTTCCAACCGCAGATCCTGCGTTTAGTCTTTTGCAGTGTTTATTCTTTCTAGAGGAAGAGATAAAATTAACCTTCTAAGGGCGAAGTGACGATGAGAGAGTTAAAGGTGGCCCATAAGTCAGAGCAAAGGAACTGCACGTGCATCAAAGATAACATGCTAAGAATAGGGCCTTAGAGCATATATAATGCTCTGTATTATAATAATGTTGCTGCACTGAGTTTAGTGTGTGTGTGTGTGCATGCGTGCACACACATATGTGTATGTACATACATGCCATTGTGTACCCATGGAGCTCAGAGAACAACCCATAGGTGTTGGTTCTGTTCTCCCACCATGTAGATCCCAAGAATTAAACTCAAGTCACCAGGCTTGGAAGCAAGTGCTCTCACCCGCTGAACCATCTCACTGGCCCCCAAAGCATATTTTAGGCGGGTACACAGTTCATCTCTAAGGATGTCCTAAATGATGCTTGCTTTTAGTTAAAGTTTGAAAGCTGTTCCGTTATGACTCTGTGGTTCTATTAGCCAACCTCTGAGATTACTGGGCCGAGAGTTGCAAATTCATTTTTCTTACCAGTAAAGACATGATGTGCTGAAAACCATGGACAGGTGTGATCATGTTTTGATGGCAGACCCTGGTTTGGGGATCTGACTTTCAAATACTTGCTATCTATAACCTCTCATAAACTTTCTCTGACTAATTACTTCAGAGGGCAGCACAGATTTGGGAAACCAACAGATGTCAAGTTCTGCAGAAGTCTTGCCAGTTTGGAATTGGTTGGTTCAGAGTATGTGGCAGACACCTAGAGCAGCCCCGACAATTAAAATCTGAACTCATTTGGTCTTTGAAGGGAACAATTGCTATGAATAAAGGTCCATTTTTACTAGCATGAAGAATCCTCATGGTCGTAGAGTGTGGACATTCTTGTCAATGTCAACTAGAGCGGAATAAATATTAGGAAGAGAAAGCAAGAGACCTGGTTGTCCATGTTAGCAGCTGGCTGGCGTTCTCCCCCTGCTACTTTCTCCTACTATTGATTGATACTCTGAGTGCCTGATAGATAATTCCCAGTGAGTGAAACTCATCCATGCACAGAGACGTTCAAATACAGTTTCACTTATTTATAGTTTACAGCCTTGGTCCATTTATGTAGCTAAAACAAACTATGAAAAAGGAGGTGGCTCTTAAATCATAGACCTGTATCTCTTTCAGTCCTGAAATCTGGAGACCCAAGGTTCACGTGCTGGCTGATATGGTGCTTAGGACAGGCTCGCTTCCTCATAAACACGTCTTCTTACATGGAGGAAAAGATGAGGGTCTCTCTTCTAAGAACACAAACAAAATGTAGGAGTGATGCACTTTTGAGATCATCACCTCCCATAAGCGTCTTCACTGAAAACTGCCACCTCTGTAGGAAACAGGGTTTTGGCATGAGTTTTTAGGAAACTGTTGTGGGTGGGATATTTGTACACTGTGTCAAGATGCATTGCTGTGATTGGTGTAAGAAAAAGCTGAAAAGCCAATAGCTAGGCAGGATGTATAGGTGGGACTTCCGGGCAGAGAGAGAACTCAGGGAAGGAGGGTGCAGTGGTCAGTCAGAAGCGGAGAGAGCAGGATGAACAGGATAGAGATGAGGTAACGCCACACAGTAGAACCTAGATTAATATAACTTAAGTTATCAGAGCTAGTGGGACAAGACTAAGCTAAGGCCAAGCTTTCTCAATTATGACACAAAGTTTCCATTATTTGCAGGCTGATAGTCCCCACGAGAAAGTTTACTACAGAAAACACAAACACCCAAATCATGGCAATCACTAATCCCAAATTCTAGAAATAACATTTAAATAGTTGAAATTTTGAGATCTTTATTAACTACCTAGTTGTTTATCTTTGCTCTGGAAAACAACTCTTACAACCAAAAGGACTAACTGGAGGGGCCCCCAAGCACTGTTCCCAGAGGATCTACGCAACATTTGCCTTTATTTACACTTGTCCCTCAGAGGAAGGGAGGTGCTGTATGCCTGACTGGGCTGTCAGATGTTGGTGAACGGCTAGGCTGGTCAGCCCATTAGTGATATACATCTGTACATAGCTCGATGCCTCTCTCCTGGAACAGAAGGAGGAGAAAAAAGAAAAAAAAAAGATCATATCCGTTGTTACTGTCTCCCAGGATGTGTCCCAGATGGAAGAGTTAGAGAAGCCCAGAATGCTGCACTTGATCTTAGCTAAAAGGTGGATGTGCTCCTACTCAAAGATACACCTTGAGGTTTCTTTGCTTACTTTCAACAAAGTGATGTTCGCTTTTCAGTGGGGGAAGGCAGCCTGAGGAAGGCCAGCCCCTGTGGCTGAAGACTGAGGATCGGGGCACCTGTTTGACCATGTGACTTTTGTGTGGAAGCAGCTGCACTAACACATCCGCTCTCACGGAGTCTCTCCCTGATCTCAGCGCCCTAACTGCTGTTCTATGAATCAATCCGATTCTAATTAAGCAGAACAAGAAAACTGTGTCTCTAGCAATCTGAGTTTAAAGGTACTAAGTTGGTCTTGAACACATGGTCCAACCTGTAGGGCAATGGTCCTCAATCTTCCTAATGCTGCAATCCTTTAACACAGTTCCTCATATTGTGGTGACCCCCAACCATAAAATTATTTTATTGCTACTTCATAACTGAAATTTTGCTACTTTTGTAAATCATGAGGTAAATATCTTAATTTTCCGATGGTCTTCCATTGAGAACCATTTGCCGTAGGGCAACGCTGGGGAGTGAAGGCTAGGTTCCTGACTTCTTACCTATAATAAGCCAGATTAGAGTGTGTCAGGAAAGCCAGGAGTAGACAAGAACCAGCAGACCCGAGAGCTTGTCCACTCCACTAGGCTTTCTTGTCCCAGAAATAAAGTAGAGACCCACGGAAGTGAGAAAGCACTGCGGAGCTGGTGAAGAGACCTGTGGAAAAAGCACGGGAAGAGCTAGGGAACTGACTAATGGTTTTCTTTAAATTATGTTTGACAGAATTTTGAGCAGCAAAATGAGGTAATTTGCTGTTGGCTATTTTTCAGCTCAATGTTTCTTACCGTTAGCATCACCAGTTTATTTTTATAGTAGAAAACATGGAAGAAATGTTCAAGCCTCAGTGAGAACATGCCCAGAGAAATGGAGTCTGGTCCCTCTTTGAACCTGCCTGATCCTAGCTGCCTTGTAATGTCTCGATGAAGATTTGTCTCAGTTTTACCCAAAGTCCCAGCAGAAGGAGGTCCTGAGGCAAAACTCAGCGTGCAAAGAGTCTGCTCATAGGAGAACCGCAAGAGCCGAGCCTGGTGGTGCACATCTAGAATCTCAGGACTCGGGGGCTGAGAGAGGAGACCCCAGGCACAATGTCAGCTTCTAAAGGAGACCTGCTTGTCACATTTATGTTCCCCAGTGGGCAGAATCAGGCTGTGTGCACTGCGAGTTAAAACATGTCGTGTCATCGTTACCTTAGGTAAAGCGTTAATTAAATCAGAACCATAAACCATGGCACCTGGCTTCTCCAAGGCTGCTCCTCCAAGGCCGCAGGTAGAAAGACACTCTCAGCTGGCACAGCGACGGGGTTAGAAGCTTCATGAAGATTTACGAGAACGGTAAAACCTACTACAACTATTATATGAGAGAATATGAAGCCTCGGAGAGAGTGCCGTGGGGGTGGGGGATGCCGAGATGATAAATCTGCTGAGTGCTCAAGTCAACATCATATTGGAAGACAAATTGAAAACATCGGACTGAAAAGGTGTTGCTGCAGACTGGCTATGGCAAGCTTTTGGTTAAAACGGTAGAGTGCAAGCCACAAATCACTGCATTTGATGTTTCTGTCGTTTTGCTAAATTCTAATGGCCTGGAAAAGATAATTTACCACAGAAGAAAGGGTTGGTAACAACAACAAAAGGCTGTGCATGTAATATACACAAAATAAAAATAAAAGCCACGCAAACGCATCCAAAAAATAATTTGACACGCATTTCTAAAGTACGCAGGCCCTGGGTCGAATGGCAGAGTCCCCATTGCTGTTTTCATTAGAACAAGGATTCTCAGGTGCTCATATTTCTCTAGTCTGAGAGAGCAATCCAAGGAGGGAGTGGAAGCTGTGTCTGAAAGATGCGCGCCCTCCTCAGCAGGCTGCTTTTTCCAAGAGAGGCTTAGAAGAGAGAACAAGTTGGCTCTCACTCCCCTGGTCGGGACCAGTTGTCTCCAATCATCTTCTGGTTAGTTTCCCGGATGTTGTTAATAAACTACCCTGGCAAAAACAGCTCAAGGGAGAAAGCGGTCTGTTGGGGCTTACTTGGGGCGACACTGTGACGAAGGAGGTTGAGGCCACACTGCACCCTCAGAAAGAGAATAGGAAGTGGCCAAGACTAGAACACTCAAGAACAGCCCTCAGGGGCAGGGAACCCTGATTGATCTTTGGGCTGACAAGGGAGGGGGACTTGCTTGGGGAAGGGGGAGGGAAATGGGAGGCAGTGGCGGGGAAGAGACAGAAATCTTCAATAAATAAATAAATAAATTAAAAAAAAAAAAGAACAGCCCTCAGTGACCTACTTCCTTCAGCGAGGCTCCACCTCCTAAAGGTCTTCCCAAGCTGCACCACTGGCTGGGGAGAAATTGTTCAAAAGCTTGAGCCTGTAAGGACCTCCCACTTTGGAGCCACCAGAGTCATGCTCCCCCCCCCCCGCCCCCAGCCCTTCACCCCCCCAGCCCTCACCCCCCACCCCCCACCCCCCCACCCCCCGCTTTCCTTGACTGTTAGCTGCCCTACAAAACACATTCTCTGCCCACAGTTGTCAGACCCCGACTTTAGTTCACAGGATTTAGGGAGATGTATAACAGCAGAAGGATGGTGCCTCTTTCATTAGCTTGAGAAAATGTCTGATTGACAAGTTTTCAAACAGAGGAAGGGGAAAAACAGGCAGATGCTAAGGGGTCCTCTCAAGAGAGACAGCTTATCCTCCGGTGAGGCAGAATGATTACGTCCTCTGCTTAAATCAACTTGGAAATATTATGAAAGTACCAAAGAAGGAAGCAGCAAACTTCTCCAGGGTCATCGGACTCACCTTACAAATCAAATAATCCACACACGCGAACACACCCCTCCCACCTCCTAAAGGATGGTGATGAAGGATCAGAGACTAGAAGCAACTCGCCCTGACAACTCAGGAGAACTGTGGGAAGACAGAGACACTTGATTTTTAATTGATATGTTAATTACAGCACTGTTTGATAAGATGGAATAAATCTGTTTCCCATGGTTTCACTGTCCCCTTCCATTGCTCATACTGAAAATGCTGTTAATCCAGGCAATGGTGGTACATTCCTTTAGTCCCAGCACTTGGGAGACAGAGGCAGGCAGATTTCTGTAAACTCGAGGCCAGCCTGGTCTACAGAGGGAGTCCAGAACAGGACTGTTACACAGAGAAACCCTGTCTCAATCCCCCTCTCAAAAAGCCACAACCTTCCAGAAGCTGTTGTGCTATGGCGGCTCCATCCTTATGGGTAGTGAATAGGTCAGGAAGAAGTTCCAGAGGGGAGTCAGAGGGTGGGTATGATCAAAGCGTGTTGTATACGTGATGCAAGTCTTGAAGAGAAAGATAAATATAATGTTTTAAAGGTCAAAAGCAGGCCTGAGAAGGGTGGGTAAGCCTGTGCTCCCGTCCTTGAGGCTGAGGCAAGAGGATCATGTCACATTTGAGTCAAGTCTGGGCTACACAGTGAGTTCCAGGCCAGCTTCACTATAGAGTAAGATCCTGTTTCCCAAACCTGAAGCAAAAGAAACAAAACACAGGCAAACTAAAAGCTCTTGTGGGCAAGGGTCACCAACAGAGGCTTGCTCCATGGTTTGGGTGTAAGGAATGGATGTGAACGGGGATAAACGTAGCGGTAACATGTCACTTCTGGAGTGTGGCGAGGACAGTGTCATCCCTGCAGTTAATGTAGCTAGAGCCCTAGCTTTGTTGTTCTGGTTCAGCAAAACAGTTTGTGAGTGGGGCTTTTGGAGCCAGGCTCTCGAGCACAAGTTCTCCCCAAGTTGGGTAGGCCAGCTACACTGCAATCTGTCAAATGCCACCAGAGCTGCCTCTTTACAATGCCCTCCAGTGAGCACACTGTGACAAAATGTCAGAGTTCCCGACGGACCAATGAAATAGCTCTGAAGAATCTGTTTCCTGTGGATCTCTTTTTTTTTTTTTTTTTTGTTCACTATAGGTTTGGAAACATACTCTTTTCCCTCGGAAGAGAGATTCTGTTGTGAAAATTTGAACTTGCACAGTTCAGCCGTTGTTTTTGAAAGCAGCCTTTGGGGCACATGCAAACGTTCCTTTCAGTGTTTCTCTGTCGTCACCGGGCACCAGACCCTGAGTCAGAGCTCACTTTGTAACCACCCTTTTCCCTCCAGAAGACAGCACACACATCCCGGGCAGCAATGACCTCACTGTGTATACATACAGCCCTGAGGTTAACTCAACAGCCTCAGCCTGGAAGGCAACCACAGCAAAAATCAAGAAACTATTTGCATCCACACACACGGCATTTTTTTTTTTTTTGATTTTTTCGAGACAGGGTTTCTCCGTGGCTTTTTGGTCCCTGTCCTGGAACTAGCTCTTGTAGACCAAACTGGCCTCGAACTCACAGAGATCCGCCTGCCTCTGCCTCCCGAGTGCCGGGATTAAAGGCGTGCGCCACCACCGCCCGGCAGGCATTTTTCTTTTTAAAACCCTCAAGATATTTCCTTAACCACTTCCTTAACAAAAACTAATCACTAGCCAATTTTTGAGACTGAAACAAGAGCCCACACGTTAGCACCCGGGCATAAATCGGCCATCTGTTTGGTTTGCCCTTGCTGTGTTTCAGGATGGCTCTGTGCATCTGGAATTGGCTGGCCTCTGTTTCTTTCTTCAGTTGTCCGTGAGAAATGGGATCCACGGTCTTTGAGCTTTAAAAGAACATTCTCTAGAAACTTCCCCATCTCTCCTAAAACTTCATTCCCAGGCTTTGCCTCAGATCCTAAACCCTGTTGGCTCTGATCGTTCATTCCACCTGCCGTGAGAAAGGCAGACAGGCTTGGTCTTAGCTGGAAGAAGCTCCCTGGGTTATCACAGATGATAAAAGGTAAAGAACATAAAAGTCTGGTCCATGAGCCTGGGGTTTCATGAGTTTTGCTCTGACTCCTTTGGTGTTTCTGGTGAGTTCCTTCACTGGGTTGTTAGGAGACTCATCGGCAAGTGAGAGTTTCTTGCTCCTAGACACTTCAGCTGCTTGACAGCCAGGTCGGGATTAAGATGCAGAAGCATTGAGTTTGCTGAAGATTATGCTGAATTCGCTGTTTTCATTTACATTATGTTTTAGTGGAGATTTTCAGTACATAATGGCTTTGAGGGTTGAAGGATCCATACCTATAATTTCCCAGACTCCTTTGAGACACCACCCACCACTTCTATATGTGGAAAGCTCTTGCCTATTGATAGTTCTGGTGATTTATTTTTTGATTACTTTCTTCCAGTTTTTCCTGTGGTCTTCTTTAAAAATATTTAATTAATATTTTGGCCCTCGTTTATTTTGGATGGCTGATTTTTTTTTTAAGGCGGTGGCTTCACACTGTCATCAATGGAGCGTAGACATCTTTCTCCATTGGATTGTGATGCTTGTTTTAGCACACAGTAAGTTCTTATACTTGGTCAACCTTACGAGAGAGCACTGCTTCTTGCTGTGAATTCTCACAGCTTCATATTTTTGCCTCCCACATCACTTGTGCTTCACCTTACATCCGCTGTGAGGATGAAACCTTTGTCACAGCGTGGGGAAAATGGCCCTTTGCAGCCCTTCATCTTCACAGTATCAGCTGCTAACTTGTACTCTGCCCTCTGCCCTTCCTAGGAGCAAGTCACACTTCTACAGATTCCCCCAACTGTGACTTGAAAACACTTGGCTGTGGGGAGCTAGGACTGCATTCGTGCTGAACGTGTATGGACATTCTATCACAGTATATCACTTTATATCACACCGCCACAGCCACACCATGTGTCCACCTCAACCAGACATGCTACTACCCCTTCTCCCACACCCTCCGAGTCATACAGCACCCCTTCCCTGGCCTCATTGCCCAGGAGTCAGAGACAAGTTAATTACATAAAACCTACCCTTTTCTCTTAGGTCTATCAGAAGCCCCAACCCCACCCCACTCTGCCTTCTGCAACTAAACCCTCATCAGGGCCCTGACATGCTGTTGTCTTCCTATGGGGTAAATAACTTTTTTTAACCCATCCCTTACCAAGAATGCCAAACTGTTTCAGTGTCCCCTTTGAACTCTGAGCCTGAGACCTTTCACCTTCTGTGCTGTTGTTTGAGGCAGATCATGATGCCATATACCAAAATGTACACATGGAGAGAAGACCAGGGCAGAGCTTATGTCAGGATCCTGGGCAACTTCCAGAAGGGAGGCCTAGAGCACTGACTTGGAAGCCCTGCCCACGGGACTCGGTTGCATAGACCAGGTGGCCCTGAGTGGGTCCTTATGAGAATTGTGATGTGCTCTGCCCGGCTATCCCCCGTCACACTTGGCTTGATGGCCTCCATCCAAGCCTTTCTGTGGGAACATAATGACATCCCAGGTAGGATCCAGCAGGAAGAGCTTGGTACAAAAACTCCCTCAAAGTCACTCTGCATGTGACAACTAGAGAAGGCCCTTTCAGATTCCTTCACCTTGGTGGCTAAGCCATAGGGGTGCGGTGACAAGCTAATTCCCAGACCCTGGCTCCACAGTCAGGTTGGCCATTCCTTGTTTAGTTGGTGTGAGGCACAGCTAGCAAACCTCCCCCAAGAGACTGATACACTGGTGTAATCCCATGCGGGACATTTGTCACCCTTTCTGGCCAGAAGTACTGAGAGACATTAATATTAGAATCAAGCTCCCTCAGCCTTCGAGGGTGTAGAGTGAGATTACACAGGCTCAATTCCACTCTTAAGAAACTTGCTTGATCTCCTAAATCCCAAAGAGGATAATCCCTAGCCGGACAGCTCCGGTGACAGGACACCCTTTCTCGGTTTCAGGATGGACTGCAGATCTGAGTCCTGGTCAGGAAAGGTCACAGAGAGTGAGTCCAGGCTAGATAAGCAGAACACATCCTTGACCTAACTTTTCTCCCTGGGGAAGACAGCCTGTTACTAAAGAGCCTTGAAGACGTCTGCAAAGAGTGAAAGGATTTAGGAGAACTCAAGTCTAGCCGGTCTGTGCTTAAATCCCAGTTCTTCTGGACTAAGATTGATGAGTTGATAGATTCTTCAACCTCTCTGAGGGATGGTCTCCACCTCTGTCAAAAAGAACAATGGCTGTTGGCCCTCGGTGGTCCTTGTAAAGATAAGCCATATGTGTCTGAAGTGTCTGGCCCGGAGTGAGCTCTCAATGCAACGTGGCTATTATTAGGAGTGGAGTAATTGGGGTTTATTTAGAGGTTCTTGGATGATATGGGCAGAGATCAGTGGGGATGAGGCTCAAGTTCTCCCCTGTGTGTTCTCTGGGGAATGGCCAGGCTGAGGACAGGACCCAGGACTACATGAGCCATCAAGCCACCCCAGTGTAGGCATCTTCCTGGCATTAAGAAAAGCTGGTACTGCATTGGGCAGGAAGAAAAGAAAGATGTTAAGTGACAGCTATGCTATACAGCTAGACCTAGCTAGACCCTACTCTCCTCAACCTAACCCACTTCATCTCCTGGAGGTCATTTTTCATTGGTACTGTATGGGTAGCCATGGCTGTATTCAAGGTGACAATGAGAAGATGGAAGCCTATGTGGTCCTAGATATAGCTTCACCAAAATGCCATGGCTGTTCTGCCAAGGGGAGGTTCACATCTCCACACACCTTGAGCCCTGGTGTCCTCTGATAAATAGGTAGAGAGCCATGTTTGGCCATCTAATTTTATTTTTATTAATAGAAACTTTGGTAATGACATCTGAGAGAAAAATAAAAGTGCTGGCCAAAGAGTGTGCTTATTTTAAGATGACATAGTTTATATTTAGCGACTGGGATTATGCCCCTTGGGAGACATGAAAGAAGAGGAAGCGAGATTAAAGCTGACATCTGGCCGGGGCAAATGTCATCTCCCAAAGTGGCCATGTTCATCACAGATTTACACCAGAGCCAAGGAGGAGTCAGAGGACGGCAGGGCGCCCAGAGCTCATCCAGTACCAGACACCACCCCTGCTCCAGGTGTTGAGAGATGGTCATGCCAGCCAGGGCTGGACCAGTAAGGAAAGAGGACCTGGCAATAACAGACAACTCACAGGCTGATTGTACGCGCTCACCAATAAATGATGTTGGAGAACTGATAAGAAACCAGTGAGCACGCAGGGCTTCAGGCTTGACATATTTCCCCTCTGAAGTACAGTCTAGAATTCAGCAAGGTTCTCTTGGGGCTGACATCATTGTTTGAAGAAGAACTAGCTGAGCAATGTGCTAATTTGGCATGCAATTATCAACTGCCTATGCAGATGATATGACATGCTCTTGAATGATTTGTAAATTAAAATTTTATTACTGCTTCTCAGAAATTGAGTAATAACCACCGAAACAACAGTGCTTACCTGCTTACTGTTTTGGGGTGGGCGTCTCCTATTTATTACCTCATTTTATTCCCATGGTCTCCACATGACCATGTGTTGACTATCCTTTGACATTTTAATACAAACATCCTTGATGTACAGTCCTTATAATATAATAATCTTGTGAAAAATACAGTAAGATATTTTAAAAATCCTATTCCTAAAGAAAAAGTACTGCTAATATTTTAGTGATGTTACTGCCTCTATGTGCCCATGCATATTTTAGGTTCTTGTGATCATATATGCAAAATGTTTCACAGTGTTTATTTAGCCCCAAATCGTTACATAAGTATTTACTATGCAAACAGCTTGTCTATGCAAATTTCTATGTAAATATTTCTTGTAAACTGCCAAGTATTGCATTGAGAGATATACCTCATGATGTTTAATGAATTCTCAATATTGGGTATTTCCTAATTCTTAGTGTTTCCTGTGGCACTGCTCTAATGAGCATGTCTGAGGATATGCCGCCTTCTGGGAAAGGGGGGCTTAGGAGTTTGCTTGCACAAACGAGAAAGGACAGCACGGACAACTGGTCACCTCACCCGAGTATGCTCAGCCTGTGAGCATTTTTTAAAACTGAGATTGTGACAAAGAGGTAAAGGGACAGTGGCAATGCAAGCGAAAAAAAAAATAAAACTGCCTGAAAATGACATCCCAAGTTTCTACCTGAAGTCACAGCCACATGTGTGTAGACTCTTAGGGCTCCGTTGAAACTAAGTAAAGAATTGAGAACAGTGTTTGCAAAGCTGGCACAAGGGAACCACTGCAATTTGTCAAAACAATTTGTAGACATAAGGGAGAGCCTAGAGAGCTGCAATATAAAATATAAATAAATAAATGATAAATAAAATAACGGAGACAATGCAAATTGTCCTGCCACATTGATGCCAACTTGGTAGCTGTTTGAAAACTCCTGGGTCACACTTTTCACCTCGGAGGAGATGAATGCCCAGTTCTCTCTGTGACACAGTACTGAGAGGGTCAGTACCACAAGCCAGGGTCATAAGGGCAGAGGTCCACGTGGCCTCCAAATGGAATGCTGGGGGTTCTTCTGCAAGGAAGAGCAAGGAGCTGAATGGCACATAAGGTCATATGAAATCAGGTGTAGGCTTATGTTCCAGGATTCTGCATGGTGAAGACCCGTTGACTCTATCCTTGGGTCCTGTTTTAATTTTAGGGATGTGGGAAAGGGTCCAGCCCTTAACTCTGGTTTACACAGAATATGCTGGTAAGGGTCAGCTGGAGGCTGTGATCAACAGCTGGATACGGTTGGAGCTCAGTACAGCAACATCTCCTTAGTGTGTTTTCCATAGTGAAGAGATCAGTGCATCTGCTGGAGAATTTGGGTCAACCAGAAGTGGGTCGTTTGGGAGAGCTGTGTGAAGGTCAGCATTATGCGCTGGGATCAGGTCACCTTTGCAGGATGACATCAGTTTTCTGGGCTTTGGCTCTAATGACTTCCAAATGCAGTGGGTCCCACATGTAACCTTGAGAATGAAGCCTCCAGATGCCACTGCCCCAAAAGCCCACCTGGGACTGACTCACTTCGCTGGCTTTCTCTTCTCCCAGCAATATGGTTCCTCAGGAAAACATGTCAGATCTGCCTTTGAGATTATGTGGACAGCTGGCAGAGAATTCAAACCCTAGGCTGCTTGCACCCGCAGTTTCCCAGTAAGCAAGGCGGTTTGAGTTCCTAGGATGACTGCTCTGCCTTGGGGTGATTACCAAGGAAAGCAGATGTGATTCCCTCTTGCACAGTGGGGCACTGTTAGTCACTTAAAAACATTAGAAGGCAAGAGAGCTTTGGGAGATGCAGAGGATTCTCACCCCATCTGGAGATCCATTGCTCTGGTGATTGGAAGTCACCCAGCACCAAATTCTTTATTCTAGAGTAAGCGCAGCTTAGTTGATGCCGAGACCAGCTAACGGGAGAGAAGGGGATCTCAGTTTCATTTGCCATTGCTATGATCAAATCTGACAAAAGAAACTCAAGGAGAAGCTCTTCTTGGGCTCAGAGTTTCAGGTTACAGTCCATTACTGCAGGGGACACAAGGCAGTAGGAGCTTGAAACAGCGGGTCACGAGGGTGCACAGTCAAGAGCAGGAGGGGATGGATTCACGCGGACTTGTGCTCAGCTCCTTTGCTCCATTCTTATGTGGTGAAAAATCCCCTGCCAAGCTCACAAATTCCCACACCTACTTGAGCATCTATTGACAATCAGGGGCGGCTGGGGGATGGAAAATAGAGCCATTGTGTTTTAAGAGGGTATCCCCTGGTGAGTTTATTATATTAGAGTGGTTGGCCTCACGCTTATGAGAATATGGATAGCACAAATTGGACTTGGGGTCGGGGGGGGGGAGATCTAGGAGAAGTTGGGGAAAGAAAGAGACATGATAAAAATTTACTGTATGGAATTTTTAAAGAATAACACCATTTAAATCTCAATAAAAGATTAACAAATCAAATCCAATTATAAAATAAAATAGAACACAAATGGAGGAGATTGGCATGTGGAGCTGGGAGAGGTTAAAAAGAGGAGTGGGGATCCACCTGCCCACTCTGCTGTAGGACCGGGCCACACTGGGACACAGTGTGGCCGTGGTGACAATAGAGGCCTCCAGAAACTGTCCGACCACCAACACCTTAGCCTCAGCCCTGCCTGCACCACCAGAACTGTGGGTGCACCTGCATCAAGAGGAACGACCAAATGAGCCCTGGGCCCATCTACACCTGGAGAAGCAATTGCTGGAGACTCAACCGCCAGCCAATTGAAGGGAGAAGGACCACCTGAAGCAAGGCTCCACCATATTGATCGGAGGAAGAGATGGGTAGACAACAAGGTAAGAATACACTGAATAACACAAAGAGAAATATAGCAACACCAGAAACTAGTGGTTCTATCGCAAGAAGACATGAATATCCCAATGCAGATGAAGCAGAAGAAAACAACACTAAAAATAACTTTTTGAAATATGATTGAAGCCCTTAAAGAGGAAATAAAAAGATTCCCTTGAAGAAATGGGAGAAAAGACAAACAAAAAATTGGAAGAGATCAACAAAATCACGTAAAGAAAATCAAGAAAAAGCAATCAAACAGGTGAAAGACATGGTTCAAGACTTAAAAACCGGAATAGATGCAATAAAGAAAACACAAACTGAAGGAACTCTGTAAATGGAAAACCTGGGTAAATAATCAGAAACTACAGATGCAAGCATACACAACAAAACACAAGGCATGGAAGAGACAATCACAGGTACTGAAGATATAATAGAGGAAATAGATTCATCAGTCTATATCCAGCAAAGTTTTCAATCACCGTAGACAGAGAAAACAACATATTTCACAACAAACCACATTTAAGCAATACCTATCCACAAACCCAACCCTACAGAGAGTACTAGAAGGAAAACTCCAACTCAAGGAAGTTAGCTACATTCACAGAAACACAGGCAATAGATAATCCCACACCAGCAAATCCCTAAGAAGAGAAAAACACACACACAATAACACCACCACCAACAAAAACAACAAGAACTAGTAATCACTGGTCACTATTATCCCTTAATATCAATGGACTCAGTTTGCTTATAAAAAGACACAGGCTAACAGACTGGATATGAAAACAGAATCCATCCTTTTGCTGCATATAAGAAACAGACCTCAACCTCAAAGACAGACATTGCCTCCGAGGAAAGGGTTGGAAAAAAATTTTCCAATCAAACGGTCCTAAGGAACAAGCTGGTATAGCTATCCTAATAGCTAACAAAATAGACTTCAAACTAAAATTAGTCAAAAGAGATGAAGATCATTTCACATTTGTCACAGGAAAATCCATTAAGATAAAGTCTCAATTCTGAACATCTATGCTCCAAATACAAGTGCACCCTCATTTGTAAAAGAAAAATTACTAAAGCTTAAATCACACATCAAGCCCCACACGCTAGTAGTAGGAGACTTCAATATCCCACTCTTAACATTGACAGGTCTGCTAGACAGAAACTCAACAATAAAAAAACTAACAGATTTTATGACTCAGATGGGCCTAACAGACATCTATAGACATCCTACCCAAATGCAAAAGAGTATATGTTCTTCTTGGCACCCCATGGAACCTTCTCTAAAATTGACCACATGGTCAGTAACAAAGCAAACCTCAACAGATACAAAAAATTGAAAAAACCCCCAGCGTCTTATCAGATTATAATAACTGAAAGTTAGAATTCAACAACAACCGTAATTGCAGAAGGTCCATAAACTCATAGAAATTAAACAAGGCTCAACTGAATTAACCACTGGGTCAAGGAAGAAATAAATAAAGAAATTAAAGACTTCCTAAAATTCAATGAAAATGATAGCACAACATACCCAAACTTATGGGACACAATAAAAGCAGTGTTAAGAGGAAAGCTCATAGCACTAAGTGCCTACATGAGGAAACTAGAGAAATCCCACACTAGTGAATTAACAGAACAACTGAAAGCTCTAGAACAAAAAGAAGAAAACTCACCCAGGAGGAGTAGACAATAAGAAATAATCAGAATGAGAGCTGGAATCAATAAAATAGAAATAAAGAAAACAATACAAAGAATCAATGAGAAAAAGAGTTATTTCTTCGAGAAAATCAGCAAGATAGACACACCTTTATCCAAACAACCCAAAAGATAGACTATCCAAATTAATAAAATCAAAAATGAAAATGGAGATATAAGAACAGACACTGTGTGCCATGGGACAATGGTCTGTACCCTGTCACTTGTATTTTAATAAAATGCTAATTGGCCAGTAGCCAAGCAGTAAGTATAGGTGGGGTGACCAGGCAGGGAGTGTGTGGGGGGGGGGAGTAATATGAACAGGGGAATTCTGAAAAGAAGAAAGTTAGTCTGCAGTTATCACCCAGGTGCAAAGGAAACAAGATGAGAATCCCTTGCTGACAAAGGTACCAAACCACATGGTTAACATAGACAAGAATAATGGGTTAATGTAAGGTGTAAGAATTAGTTAATAAGAAGCCTGAGCTAATAGGCCAACCAGTTTATAATTAATGTAGTACAACTCTGTGTATTTCTTTGGGACTGAATGGCTGCAGGACCAGGGGGGACAGAAAACCCTGTCAACAACTGTGGAAATCCAGAGAATCACCAGGTCATACTTTAAAAACCTATACTCCACAAAATTGGAAAATTCAATGAAATTGGAAATCTGGATAAGTATCACATACCAAATTAAATCAAGACCAGATTTAAAAAAAACTAAATAGATCTATAACCCCTGTGGAAATAGAAACAGTCATCAATATATCCCAACCAAAAAACAACAACAAAACAAACAAACAAACAAAAACCTAGGGTTGGATGGCTTCTACCAGAACTTCAAAAAAGAGCTAATACCAATACTCCTCAGAGTGTTTCACACAAGAGAAACAAAAGGAATATTGCCAAACTCTTTTTCAAGGCTATAGTTACCTTGATACCCAAACACACGTAGACACAACTAAGATAGCGAATTACAGACAAATCTCGCTTATGAACATGGATGCAAAAATACTCAAATACTGGCAAATCAAATACAAGAACACATCAGAAAAATCATCCACCATGACCAAGAAGGCTTCATCCCAGAGATGCAGGGATGGTTCAACATACGAAAATCCATCAATATAATCCACTATATAAACAAACTGAAAGAAAAAAAAACCACATGATCATTTCATTAGATTCTGTAAAAGCCTCTGACAAAATTCAACACTCCTTCATGATAAAATATCTTGGAGAAAACAGGGATACAAGGACCATACCTAAACATAATAAAAGAAGAATACAGCAAGCTAACAACCAACATCAAACTAAATGAGGAGAAACTCAAAACAATCCTACTGAAATCAGGAAGTCAGGACCGCAAGGGGTTGGTCCACCCATTGAGACAGTGTGCCTGATCTAATAATGGGAGCTCACTAAAGCATCTGGACTGGGACTGAACGAGCATGTGATCAAACTGGACTCTCAATGTGGCTGACAATGGGGGCTGACTGAGAAGCCAATGATAATGGCACTGGAATTTGTTTCTACTGCATGTACTGGCTTTTTGGGATCCTAGTCTGTTTGGATGCACACCTTCCTAGGCCTGAATGTAGCAGGGAGGGCCTTGGACTTCCCACAGGGCAGGCTACCCTTATCTCTTAGGATTGGAGGGGGCGGGGGAGAGGGAGTGGGAGAGTGAGAGGGAAATGGGAGGGGGTAGGAAGTAGAAATTTTGAATGGCATTATTTATAAAGCAATAAAAATTTATAAAAAGATACATTGCATCCATGTTTGGGCATCCTCAAAGAATTAATGATAATAATTGTGTATGTATGTATGCGCACATTCATGAATGCGGGCGTGTGTGCACGTGTGCGCGTGAGTGTGTGTGTGTGTTAAAAATCCATGCATCCATTCTCTGTAGATAGTGCCCCCCCACAGTGGGCGGGACTTCCTATCTCAGTCACTGTAATGAATATAATCCCCCACAAACAAATCTGGGTCAACCTGATCTAGACCACTCTTCACTGAGACCCTTGTCAAGTGACTCTAAATCATGTCACATTGAGAGCTTAAATTAATGGTCACAGACGTTTTTCCCTTTTTTGGCAGACTAAAAATCAGCTATGATGGCACCCCCCCACACACACACAGGATCATTTCTGGTTTTATGGGAGCCAGCAGGAGAGAATGGTACTGTGTGTTGGATGTTGGAGCTAGACAAGCTGAAGATAATGAGCAGAGTCATTGATACACATCATCCCCAGTATCCCACCCCGCACCCAAATAGGGACTTCATTCCTGCTAGAGAAAGTACAGAGTGCCCCGTGTAAACCCTTTCTGCACAAGTTTGGAGAGTGTCTTTTTACCCAGCACCTACAGATACCACAGCCTGACTGACTAGTGGGACCGACTGCTTTCCCAGCAGGGTATTTCTTCTAGATCTTCTTTAAGGCTCTGCATCTAGACACTCTAGTTTCTGTTTCTGCCACTTGATACACATTTCACAGGCTGTGTAGTTCTGTGATGCAGTTTGAAAATTGAAAATTGGTGTTCCAGGGGCCAGGCTTCAATTTACCACCCGTTTCTCAGAGTTTAAAGTTCTCTGAGGCTATCCCCTTCCTTTCTCTCACTCTCCTGTCCTTGCCCTCTCTAAATTGGTCTTTCTTTCTTCCTTCCTTCCTTCCTTCCTTCCTTCCTTCCTTCCTTCCTTCCTTCCTTCCTTTCTTTCTTTCTTTCTTTCTTTCTACCTTCCTTCCTTCCTTCCTTTCTTTCTTCCTTCCTTCCTTCCTTCCTTCCTTCCTTCCTTCCTTCCTTCCTTCCTTCCTTCCTTCTGCCCTCCCTTCCCTTCTTTCTTCCTCCCTCTCTCCCTGCCTTTCTTCTTTCTTTCCTTCCTTATTTTTGGGACAGCATTTGCTTTGTAACTCAGGCAGGCCCAAAACTCACTATGTGCTCACTCTTACTACCACCCTCTATTATCGCCCCCCCCCCGCCCGCTAACTCTCCCTCCTTCCTACAAGTCTCTACTCACATCCACATCTTCCAATTGTTCTGTGACCCACTGAGTTTTTCCATGGCTCTCTGTGTGGCTATGGTTTGGAATTATCCACTAAAACTTTGTGGGCTCATCAGTGGGTACCTCTCAAAGACAATGACTTCCCCTCCCTCAGAATCCCTCAGAAAATAGTTCAGCAAGGAGGAGCATGGTCAGTCCTGTGAGCCCCTTGTGTATGATTGACAGCTGGAAGGCCTGGGCTTGTAAAAAACTGTGCAGGCAACTGTAGCTGCTGTGAGATCTGTTTGAGCTGGCTGTGTCCAGGGATTTGTCTGTATAATTCTACTCTATCTCCTTTCTGTACCACAATGCTGGAAGCTAGAACCGTGCACACCTACAGCAATGTTTTCACTCAAAAGGCTCATCACCTTAGGTGAAATGGAGACTGTAATCATAGAGGACAAACATATACATACACCCATGCATATGTGGGTATGCATCATGCATGTTTATACATGTGTACAAACAATATATAAATATATATTTATTAAAAAAATTAAAGATGCTTGAAGCAACAAAATGGTATCCATGATGTCATGAAACTTATCCAAGGTGACCTGCAGGATAAGCAAGTATTTCATGACTCCTGGACTAATCACTTGTCTCTATTGGCCGAAAGCTCATTTCCAGCCTGCACAAGAACCTGTCATCAGGACAGGCTTCAGTCAGCCAGCTGAAACCGGCTAGAGATCTGTGAGCAGTTCATCTCATCTGAGTCCATGCAAGTAGTAACTCTGAAAACCCACAGATGGAAATCTAAGAATTGAGTGGGAGATCCACAGGGCAAGATGCTGCTTAGATACTGGCAGGCAAAGCACGTACTGCAAGTGCCCACTGACACCCCATTTGACAAGTTCCTTCACTAGAACTCTTCAAGTCAACATAGCTCTTTATTTTTGTAAATCTTCTTTGTCGCCACCACAGGGACTGCAATGGTATCAATCTCAGACTTTCTGTTCTTGTTTCTCATTACATCAGGAAGAAAAATATTGTCTAACTCACCTCTTTGTTTTGCTCATTAATTAAATTAAAACACTGGTTGTAGAATAGGGATCACTGAGCCAGGAACCATAAAATATATTTGTTATCTTATTACTGAAAATTGCAGAATATGACTGTGGACCTTGCTAGTATGAATGTGTGTTAATGAGAGACGAAGAAACGCAACAGAAATGAGTTTTTGGTTTTCTCTTTTGTTAATGTCCAGTGGCCTGCCTAATGCTAACAGTGCTACCTCCCAATGATCCATATCACGAGGACAGGCTCTGCCACTAAGATGAAGGTTGAGAGAAAAATCTCTCTAAACCGCACAGGCTTCAAATGGCTTTAGGACCTGTGATGGCTTAGCTTAGAGCAAGGAGAGCCAGAGCGGGGAGAGTCTGCTGTCTCCAGAGAGAAAATGGTTAATTTAGGGAAATAGGCTTGTGTTTATTTTACTTGGAACAAGATAAGAAAATAGTGACTAGCTGGGTAGAAGTCACAGGCAGGTGCAAATTCAACAGAATAATGTTCTAGTCAACAGAATTGTGTACCAAAAGGGACAGAGTTCATAAAGCAGCCTACCAATGGAAATCCTGAGTGACTTCAAGCGTGTCACTCACACATCTAGAGTGATTGGTCATTTTGTCACTCTGTGTTCCTCAGCAGAAATGTCTTAATGGAATAAGCTATACTGTGTACACTTTGGGGAGGGAGACAATGCCCAGGTAATCAGTATGCTTTTCACAGATAAGTGTTATCTAGATATCGGTTGATGAACCTTTGCATAGAAAGCATGACAATTTTTGCTTCATATAATTCCAAGTATTTCCCCATCCTTCTCCCAGCAGAACCAGCACAAGAACCAGGCAGAATGGCTCCCAGACCAGCTCATTTGGAACTTGTCTCAAACTCAACATTCTCTGCCATTGAACTTCATTAAATACAGCTGAGGTTTAATTGGAACTTAGCTGCCAATTAAGAGCCGAGAATCCATAGAATCGACTGCTCTTTAAACATAGGTTAGCTCAGCAAGCTAATAGTTCTTTTATGGTGATTCCATACTGGGCAGACATTAAATTGTGGCTCAAATAACAGAACAAACAAACAGTGTGTGGGCCTCTGGGTATTTATTGTGATGATGCTATATGAGTAATAAGTAATATCTGAGGACGTTAGTCATAACTGGCACTGAGTACTTCCTAAGCAGTCAGCCTTGGAACCAGGGTAAACAAGCCCTGGAATGCCCTTCTTTCTCTTGCATGTACTCATATACAAGGGCCATGGGAGAATTAACTGCCTCTCTAGATATTTGAGCTGCTCATTTACATATATTGGCTGCTTTTGTTATCCAGAAATCTGGGGTGTTTATGCAAGTCTGAAATTTAGTGGGGCTCCTACGAGGTCTTAGAAACTGATGACATATTTGCCAATTGTCTGACTTATCATTATGAGACAGTTTATTTTTTTTCCAGTCAAAGACATAAAGATCTTTACAGGTTAGGGTCACAAAACAATTGGCACATGTTTTGGAAGGAGAGGTAAGAGGAGTTGAGTGTTTTCCCTCTTTGCTGAGACATATGCTGCTGAAGTATTCTCATATGGGGCTGGAGAGATGGCTCAGTGGTTAAGAGCACTGACTGCTTTCCCAGAGGACCCATCTTCAATCCCCAGCACTACATGGTAGCTCACAACTATCTGTAACTCCAGTTCCAGGGGATCTGACACTCTCTTGTAGTCCCTGCACGTTCCAGGCACACATGTATTGCACAGACATACATGCAAGGAAAACACTCATACATGTATGAAAAATGAAAAGAAATAACACAGGAAAAAACTGTAAAACAAAACCATTCATACACATAAAATAAAATAAAAACTAGATAAATAAGATTTTTTTTTTACATAGGGCAGAAAGATCTTAGAAAGATTGTTCAGATGAGGGAGGACCTAACCTAATCACTTTTTTTTTTTCTGGAAAGTTCTAGGGTGACTTGGTGAAAATAAAATAAACAGGTAAAGAAATCCAGTAGAAGATGAAAGCCCTGAAAGGAAAAACTGGCAGTATAAGAAAGGCCAAACTCCAGATACGGACCCCAGGTAGAAAGAACAGGATAGATTGTTCCATTGCTTGTGTGGCGTGAGGTTGATCCGAATGCTGACATTAATCAGGAGGCTTGGAGGGGACAGAGAAAGAGGACAGGGTTCCAGAGAGAAGCCTTTTGTACTGGACTCGCTGTGTTTAAGATTCCTATGTGGCTCTTTATAGTTTAGTCCACGCTAATAGACAGGCGTGTCCCTTAGAGACGTGGGTCTGACACAGAAGCCACATGTCACAGCTGGGATTTTGATTTGGGAGCCATTTAAGCCACATGTTGCAATGGGTTGTCCCCAGTTTCACAGAAAGTGTCTAAACATCTATCAAATATAGAAATACTTTCTAATATGAGCTAATCAAGTTCTTGGAGAAAGGGGCCCCGTGCTGTCCTTCTCTGTGTTTCAGAAATGAATAAAAATCCAAAAACTCATCTTCTGGTTGCCAGATAAGGAGCCTCTTCAAATGCCCATGTCCTAGTCTCCAGTACCCATGAAAATGTGCGCACAGCGGGAGAAGGTTGGCTGCTAGGCTGAATTGAAGACTCTGAGAGGGACCTTAAAGGACTACCTGACTCCAGCCGAATATGGCAATGGGAGGATGCTCGGAGCAATACAAGCCTGCTGGCTTTACAGATGGTGACGGGGACACAAACCATTGGATGGGAGAGGCCTCTAGACATGGAAAACATCAAAGAACCCCATGTGCTGATGGAGCTTCCAGAAAGGACCGCAGCACTGCCAGCACCCACTCTCACTAGTGAGACCTGTTTGGGCTTCGTTTTGATGACAATATGAAATGTCCCCCACGGGCTCATGTGTTGGATGCTTTGAGAGTTTGTGGAACTGAAGTCTCGCTGCAGGAACTGAGGTACAGTTCTTGGGGGATACACTGTTTGTTTTCCCCAATGCTCTGATAAGACACCTAACCAGAGCAGCTTAGGGAAGGAAGGCCTGATGTGGGCTTATTCTTCAAGGGAACAGTATTAGGTGGCAGGAACTTGAGGTGGCTTGCTGCTTTCATCCATGCTCAGAAAACAGAGCAACAGACGCTGGCGCTTCCTTTTCTTGAAGTTAGGTTCCCAGCCCACAGTAAGGAGCTGCCCCACATTTAGAATAGGCTTTCCCACCTCAGTTAGCTCAGTCTAGAAACTCTCATAGATATGTCCTGAGATCTGCCTCCCAGGTAACTCTGGATCCTGTCCAGTCGACACTATTCCTCATCACAGTGGATATGTTATTCCCCAGTTCCTGGTTAGCTTCCTGGCAGTCATGTAGGAAGTTATTGTCTTCCATCATATTCTCCCCATGATATCCTTCCCTGGTACATAGGACCAGAAACCATCAATCAACATAGGATATGTCATAGCATATCACCTAAACCTTGTATATTTCCACAATAGAATTCATGCCATTTGCATCGTGGCTAGAATTCTTTTCTCTTGCTTTTGCCCCTTATCGTCCACTCAGTCTTCTTCACTTTAGAACTCCAACATATTTTACATAGGATTAAAAGTATATTCATCCTGTGGCCCATGAGCCACATCTGATCACATGAGACCAAGAGTAGCTATGAATCCATCCCCACATGAAATTAAATGTACTTAAAATATTTTTATTTTTTAAAACTATAATTCAGTTGTATGGTCCTTGGGTGTAAACTCTGTAGATAAAATGCAAGTGTCGAGGCAGCGAAATGGATAGAAGCATGGGACATGAGGAAGATTACATAAAAAAATATAAACCAGCAGTTGAGGCAAAACATTTTCCAAGGTCCTGACCTGAGTGGTTGCCTTTAAGCATACCAGAGCTCTGCTTGCAAACTCTGCCATGAGCCCAGATTCCACGGCTGCATTGACGTCTTTCCAGCAGAACAGCTCATGGGTTTTTCAAGCCATCCGAAGGTAATTTAAAACAGCAGAACCATGCATTACTGCTTAGTGAATCACAGGGCTCTTTATTAAAGTAAGTTTGTCACACATCTGGTCAGTATTTAGACACAATGAGGCTTGCATTTACTTTTCTGTAGGCCTGAGATAATAGTTTACATATAGACTCCAGTAGGAGGTCAGGTTTGTTTATTCCTGGAAAAACCAACCAAACTGCAGTATCAAAGGGGCAGAACAAAGGTTATGGTTCATTTGTTGGCTGAGAGCAGCGCCATTTCAGACCAAAGCTTAGGGGTATACTCCTGTGGCTTAATCCCAAGAGACAGACATGCCACTGCAACTTACTGTCCAGCCCAAAGAGCACACAAGCCTAGGCTAGGCACTGTAGCTATGTGTCTGTCTGCTTCAAAAACGGTGAACTCAGCTTCCTCTTGGACCCGAGCTTACAATCACAGACTTCCAAAGTCCAAACCCCTGCTGACCCCTGTAGGGATTCTTTTCACAACAATCTAAGATTAGTGCTTCTTCGCCTCTGAACAAAAAGCAGATCTCCTGCTTCACCGGAGTATATCTTCAGAGGAAATCCACCCATGCATTAAGAGTTAAAGTGCCTCTGTAGTTTTGTCACCGAGCTGAACCCTGGATGAGCAGCCTTGAGTCTGACCCAGATACCTCACGACAGACACAAACAGGATGTGAGAAAAGCCAGTATTGCTGAGCTGTTCTGTTGGTACCCTAGAACTACTGGACACAGACATGGAACCTTGCTGCCCTGTGAACACACAGGGAGAGCCTAGGTCTTGACAGTGACCCTGTATATGGGCCGAGACCATAAGCATCCAGAGGTGAAGATTTTGGGGTCAGAGACTGGGCTTTCACTTCCTTGTCTGGATGCAGCATCTCATTCCTCGCTCTCTCTGTGGCTGTGCAAGGGCTCTCATTGTTTCCAGTTCCTACTCTGATTTGCTAACCTGTGACTCTGAGCAAGTTACTTATATTCTTTGGGCATAAAACTAGTATCAGTCTACTGAATTATTGCAAAAAATAAATACTTTGTGTTCTGCAGATGAATCTAGCTACACTATTACATAGGATACATTAAGATGCAATAAATATAATATTGTTCCTTTCTGTGCATCATTGTGTATAGGAGCATGAACTCTGGAATTAGAAAGCGCCAATTAAACTTCAGCTATATTAAGTCACCTGTGGCTTTATGCACACTGCTTAATTTCATATCAGCCTTCTCATCTTGAAATAGGGATAAGAATCAACTATTCCAACAGAGTGATGTAAAGATCAAATAAACTTCTACATGCAGCACACATAAAAGAGTACTGCGTTTAAACAATGCAGACATCATGACGCTTAGCTTTTATTATCGCTATTACCCTCCTCACTGACATGAGTCATATGTAGTCTCATGGAGCTGGTAGAATGGTAAAGAACTTCTCTGTGAGTGAAATGGATGGATGAGTGGATGGGTTTATGGATGATGGGTAGGTGGACCGGTGGGTGGATAATGGGCTGATGATGGATAGATGATGGCTGGTTAGCTGGATAGATGAGGATGTATCAATGGGTAGATAATGGCTATTTGGCTGTCTAGTTGAATAGATGGATGGATAGATGGGCAGATGGATGGTGAGTGGATGGATGGATGATCAATGAAGTAACTTTTCTTTGGATATTGGAGACACTTCATAATCCATTTTTGTGAAAGAAAAAGAACCAAAAGCCACATAGTTTCCATTAGGGTAAGAGATGCTCATAGAGGGTCTCCTATACCCACACACTGTAGGTTTCAGGGACACTGCACAACACAGACAAAGCCTCTGCTCTGTGACATGAAGGCCAGTTCCAGAAACATTAGCTATTCTTGTATCTTGCATCCTGGTGGCTCACTTAGCAAATGAAGACAATGAAACCTAGCAAAAGCAAGTGATCCTGGGATGTAGTCACTTGTAAACACATGTGTGACAGGATGTATTTGGTCAGTTCAAAGTGTCCTGTCCTGACATCCTTCTTAGTCTTGGAGGCAATATGAACTAATGGAAAAAGCTACTTCCCCGGGCCAATCGTGGCAATGGAAAGTATGCTGAATCCAGTAGCTTCAGTTCTGCACTCATGTATTTGATTATCAGGTTAAGACTACTCAGCAAAGCTAGGCAGCAAAGGTGGCTCACACCTTTAATCCCAGCACTCGGGAGACAGAAGCAGGTGGATCTCTGTGAGTCTGAGGTCAGCCTAGTCTAGAGAGTGAGTTCCAGGACAGGCTCCAAAGTTACAGAGAAACCCTGTCTGAAAAAAAAAAAAACCAACAAAACAAAACAAACAAAAAAACTCAGCAAGTCCTTGCTTCTGACAGGCAGGGGTTAGACAGCACTTTCTCACGAACGGCCCACACTGTGGAATGTGCTACAGGTATTAACAATGGGGAAAACTTTGTATAAAACTTAATTTCTTATTTGAGACTTCAGAAGGTTGCTATCACAGTAATGTGTGGCTGGAGGGACCATGTCCCTGGGATAGGACAAGAGATTTCCAGGGTGGCCTGGTCCCCATCTTTTCCCAATGATGTACCACACTGGCCTGTGTCATGTCGGCTCATCTGCCTGACCTATACAGGTATATGCACTGGCAATGACGGTGTAAGGATGAAGTTTTGGTGGATAACATTCGGTGAAAATCCAAATACACGTCTTACTGGTCTGCTCAAGAACTGTGTGTGGAGGAGTGTGTATCTATGTAGGGGTGAGGGTATATGCTTTGTGACTGAATATCAGGGGTCAGCCTCAAGTATTGTTCCTCAGAAGCTATCCACTTGTTTTGAAACCGGGTCTGTCACTGGGATATGGGGCTTGCAGATAAGGCTAGGATGGCTGGCCAATGGACATCAAAGATGCTCTTGTCTCCACCTTCCTGGGCAGAGTTGCAAACATATACACCATTTTTGATTTTTTTTATATGGGTGCTGAGGATCAAACTCTGCTCTTCGTGTGTGTATAGCAAGAACTTTGTCAGTGGAGCCATTTCACTAACCATAGGGTTATTTATCTTGTGGTAGAATATTTCTTCCTACTAGCTCCATGAGAGATTTAGGAGCAACAAGGGTAGTAAAATAAAGATAAGGCCATATAGATCTGACAGTACACATGTCCCAACTCCCATAGTAATGCTTACTTCGTCACCAGATCCTTAAGGAGAGGGGAAGGGAAGAGAATGAGAATCTGACCAGATGAACCAGCAGCTGAGAGAGAGTGGGCTGGCTGGGTCTTGTGAAGAATGGCAATTTGGCAGATTTCTTCATCTCCCTCCTCCCTGGGGCCAACATGAGTCTTATTTATAACTCAGATCTCAGAGCCCCTTCACATTAAATCAGTGACTGAAAAGCCTTCGGGGTGGGGAGATAGAAGCACCATTCCAGACATCTGGACTAGAATGAAGATTCGTGTATTAAAGGCTTGATCTCCTACAAAGTGGTTTTATGAAGAACAGGCAGTAGAAGCCCTAAGAGACATAACTTTATAGGAGGTCCTTAGATAACTGGGCCCATGCCTTTGATAGAACTTTATGGGAGGTGCTTAGATAACCGGGCCCATGCCATTGACAGGGACATAGGTCCCTCTGTGTCTGTCTGGCTCATGAGGAAGAGTGCATCTTCTCCACCATGTATCCCCACTGTGATGTGCTGTTTTGTCACAGCATGATTTGTGACCAACTAATCATGGATCGAAACCGCTGAACACTGTGAGTCAACAATGAATCTTTTCTCTTTATGAGTTGTTTCTTCCAAGTATTTTTGTTTCAATGACAGAAAACTGACTAATATCCAAAGAAACTCTCCAGCTACAAGACAGAGAGCAGAGGGATTTGAAACCATTCATGTGTGAATTGACGAAAGCCCTGGAAAAGGGAAAGTGGAAAACAACATGAGACCATCTTCAAACAAGACATTTTACACAGAAGTGTGGCTTTTCCTACAAAGAGAATTTTACAGCAAATCTAGAAATTAGAGAAGAACTGAAGTTTTCTTATCTATTTACCCCCCCCCCATTCATCTAAAACAGCAATTAAGAATGCAAGCTTGGGGGCTGGAGAGATGGTTCAGTGGTTAAGAGCACTGGCTGCTCTTGAACGAGGACCTGGGTTCAATCCCCAGCACCCACATGGTGGCTCACAACAATCTGTAACCCCAGTTCTAGGGGATCCCCCCTCTTCTGGCCTTCTTGGGAACCAGGCATACATGTGGTGCATGTACACACATGCAAGCAAACACTCATGAACATCAAATAAAATGTTTAAAAAAAGAACACGCGCTCCAAGTTACACGCTTGCTTTTAACTCCCACTACTATCATTAGCAAGTTAAATAACCCTTGTCAACTTACATATCTCCTCCAATTCCTTTGTTTTCAGTTATTATTTTAAACAAATAAGGCCAAAAGTATTCATTAAAAGATGTTTGGAGAATTCACCGAATTGATGCCAGAAATGTTATTTATATAGGATTTAGCATGTGAGTAGTATTCAAAAACATTTGGCTATTCTTCTTTAATAAATCCTTACTGTGTGCTGAATTCTGTACTAGGAGTGGGGTTGCATCGGTAAATAGTGCATAGTATCTACTCAAGGACATTCCAATCTAGCAGTGGATAGAAATCCACAAGATTAACCCTGATGTTGAAACCTCTGCAACTGAAAAGGATTGGGTTTCCTTTGACAGCTGTTTTGGTTGGAAGGTTTATTAATTATTCACAGGATGGTGCAGAGCAGACTCCAGCCTCAGAAAACTCCTAAGACTGGATGATCTTTAGTCCTCTGAAGACTGGAGTCCTTGATTCTAAATGCCCTCCCGAGACAGTGTTGAATAATTATATTCTAAGGCACAGCCACAAAATAGAGTGGGGACATGAAGGGCAGGTCCAGCTCTGGGTAAAAGTCCAAAGCAATTCCAGACAATGCAGTGGTTACTTGGTCTTGTCTGGCACTTTGGTCCCTGTATCTCAGGTTAATGCCCTCTCTGTCAAACACAGACTAGCCCTAATTCCTCTTATCTTGAATATATGACGATCTGCAAAATCCTCTAAATTCTCTTGACTGTCTCCGTATCACATACCCGCCACTCACTGGGACTTTGTTTATTCTGAAATTATAGGGAGCATGACATTGTATTTAGATATTTAATGCAGGTATTTCACAAGTCCTCCTGTAACAAAAGTTCATTTAGAAAAAAGTGTCTGGATTTCGGCGTATGGCTTCATCACATGCTACTGCCTCGTTTGCAAGTTTGACCCTGATTTGTGACTCAGACATAGAATCTGTGATGACCACCTTGACATCAGCTTCAGACCCACAAGAAAACTCTACAATGGAGATTCATTTCAGCTCATCACCAGGAAGCCTCCTAAGCACATAACCAACATGTAATCTCAAATTATGTGGGAAAGAACAGCTCTCTTGCTTTTGGTTAGTTACTTAGGCGTAACTTGATCTGCCATGTTTGGTTGGTATCCCTGGGAGACCTGCCCTTTTCTGATAGGAAATGGAGGAACACTGGACAAATGGATCCATCAGGGTGATGGTAGGTGAGGCAGGGTTAGGGATAGACTGGGAGGAGGGGAAGGAAGGGAAAGTGCAATCGAGATGTAATATATGAGAGAAAAATAAATAAAAATTTTAAAAGGGAACAAGTTGAGAATAAAGAATGGGAAATAAGTATTTATTAATTTGGGGAAATACTTTAGAATATATTTCTTTTTTCTCCTTTTATTGAAAACAGATTGTTTTCTCACACAATGTATTCTGGTTATAGTTTCTTCTTCTACTCCTCCTCCCATTCCCATCTCTCTTCCCCTCCCATCTGGATCTGGATCTACTCCCTATACATCTCTCATTAGAAGAGATCAGGCCTCTGAGTGATAATAACAAGTCATAACAAAATAAAAATAAAATAAAGCAAAAACTATCACACTGAAGTTGGACAAGGCAAACCAACAAAAGGAAAAGAGCCCAAAAGAAGACACAAGAATCAGAGACCCACTCATTCACATATTCAAGAGTTCCATGAAGAAAGAAATACTAAATGAACTGGAAGCTATAACATATATGCAGAGGTCCTGGTGCAACCCATGGAGGCCCTATAGAAGAGACATGGAGGCTGCTTCCATCTCTATGAGTTTTATATGACTTTGGTCAGTTGATTGATTAGGAGGGCTATTTTCCTGATGTCCTCTGCATCCTCTTGCACAGGATTGCCTGAGCTCTGAGGGGACAGATAGAGACATCCTATTTAGAGCTGTGTGCTCCAACATCTCTCCATCTCTGTGTAATATCTGAATGTGGGTCTCTGTGTTTGCTTCCATCTGTGGCAGTAGGAAGCTTCTTGGATGATGGTTGAATAAAGCACCAATCTCTGAGTATAACATAATATCATTAAGAATAAATCCTCTTTTTTCTTATTTAAGAGCAGTAGTACTCGGTTTCACCCTGGGTCTCTGTGTTATCTAGTCTCTAGTTATTGGTCACCCAAGCAGTGCCAGGCATGGCTTCCATCTCATGGAGTGGGCCTTAAGGCAAATCAGACATCAACTGGTTACTCCCACAAGCTCTGTGCCACAATTGCCTACCATATTTTGCGGGAAGTACAGCATTGTAGACCAAAGGATTCGTAGCTGGGTTGGTGTGTTTACATTTCTCTTTTGGTAGCCTTCAGAGTCCCTTGCCGTACCACACAGGACTGAAGGTTCTATGTCGTAGGCACCAGTTTAACCTCTCAATGTTCAGTGACCTGTGTGGGTGTTGTCTGCAGCAATGGGATCTTGTTATTAGTATGTGCAAAATAACCGACTGTCTTGGCAAAAGCCTGAATTATTTCAGAATTTCAGTGGGACTCCTTTGGTCAACAACTCAATTGGCTATAACCCAGTCCTGGCATTCTTTTGGTGACAAGAGATGGCCAGTTGGGGCTCTGTCTCATCTATTCTTTGGAGGCTTCATTAGGAAAACCTTCATATTTTTTTTAATTTTTATTTATTTATTAAAGATTTCTGATTCTTCCCCGCCACTGCCTCCCATTTCCTTCCCCCTCCCCCAATCAAGTCCCCCTCCCTCGTTAGCCCAAGAGCAATCAAGTTTCACTGCCCTATGGGAAGTCCAAGGACCACCCACCTCCATCCAGGCCTAGTAAGGTGAGCATCCAAACTGCCTAGGCTCCCACAAAGCCAATACGTGCAGTAGGATCAAAAACCCATTGCCATTGTTCTTGAGTTCTCAGTAGTCCTCATTGTCCACTATGTTCAGTGAGTCCGGTTTTATCCCAGGCTTTTTCAGATCCAGGCCAGCTGGCCTTGGTGAGTTCCCGATCGAACATCCCCATTGTCTCAATGTGTGGGTGCACCCCTCGCGGTCCTGAGTTCCTTGCTCGTGCTCTCTCTCCTTCTGCTCCTGATTTGGACCTTGAGATTTCTGTCCGGTGCTCCAACGTGGGACTCTGTCTCTGTCACCTTTCATCGCCTGATGAAACACCTTCATATATTTTAGGAGGTTTCTAATAAGCTAGGTTTTTATTGCACCCCTCAGATTCCCTTCTATTCTAGCTTACTTTCCCCATATTCCTTTGAGTTTGATTATTCTTTTAAAATATTTTTAAAAGTATGTGTAGATGTGTAGGGGGATGGGTGTTTGCTGATGAGTGAAGTTGCCTGCAGACGCAGAAGAGGAATTGATCTTATAGAGTGGAGTCATTGGTGATTGTGAGCTGCCCCATGTGGTTGCTGGGAACCCAACATGATTCTCTGCAAGAATAGTGGATGGCTTAATTTTGTACGCAATAGTCCCAGAAGATCTTCAGCATTGTTGTGCTCTGAGACAGGTTAGGTGTTATAGGTTTGTCTCTCAATCAACAGTTATTGAGCCTGATGTTAAGATACAAGAACTATACACATTATATTACTCAGTATGATCTTTACCACAAGAAGTGAAATACCTAAAAATGTATCATCTAAAGAATGAAACCAAAGATTAGAGAAGCTAAATATCTTGGCCAATAATTCTAAATCTAAGGCCAAAATTTAATTCTGCAAGGCATTTGTTGTGCTGTCTCCATTCTTACCAGGATTCTAATGTGAGGACAACATACATTTTCTGTACCTAGTTGGAGAATTATTCAATTGTATTGCATAGAAGCCTACTCTGGTCGACTCTCCTGGTTTATTAACCAAGTTACAATGGACAACAAGAGCGCTTGTGATTTCAGTAGAAATGGTAGATGGGAAAAAAAACAGTTGTAGTCATTTATGTTTATGAAGTCTCGATTTAAGGAATGTTATAAGTTAGATAAGGGAAAATGTCTTACCCCAATGGAATCTCTGTGTAGGTTTTGATTCCCAAAGGTTGAGATCCAGATGTCGCATGTTGGAATGTGTCTGGGATCACGATGGAGTGCAGTGATGGAGGTGAGATGCATTTGCAGCTTGTCTTTGTCATATGGATTCTATTAATATCTTTCTTTTCAGAAAAAGATAAATGAAAAACTAAAATGAGACTTCAGACTGCTCTATTCCATTTTGCATTTATAGGGTAAACTGTAAGAATATTTTGGATACATTTTAGTCACACATAGAATATAAAGTATGGCCAAGTTCATGATACCCTAAAATTCCATAGTGACATCTCTCACTTATGCCAACATAAACAGAAAATATAACTCCTTCCAGCTTTATATTTGGGTTTGTTGGATAGTTTTTAAATACTATAAGCAATACTTTGTAAATTATTTTTGAAACCTCCTTTAAATTTGGGCCTGCGGTGTAACTTCTAACGCACTATCTTTGACTTTCTGGTGTTGAGCCTCTCTAGTGCTGATGTTTGACCCTCTCTTAAAGGATCATGGGATCCTCTGGACTATAGCCCATTTGCAAGGCATTGGCCACGTTCGCCATGTTGGAAGCTGCTGAAGAACAAGACCCTCCAAGGGATCCCATAAAGAGATGACCGTGGGGAAAATGAAAGAAGAAAATCTTACAAAGAAAAGATTTCACACAGCCAAAGTCAAAAGTGATAGAAGCAAGACGGAGAAGGAAAGCAGGGAAGAAGACAAGCAGGAAAATAGCAAGGGTCAGCGATGCCATCGGTCTTGTCCATGAGGACAAAATGGGAGCCTGGGAAGCTAATCTCTCACTGTGAAGCTCTGGGTCTCTAGTAGAGTTGGCATATTCCAGACATGAGACACTTGGGTGAAACTAAGCCATTGATTGAACCCAGTGTTTTCGGAAGCTCTAACTTCTCTGTCATGAGCTTTAAGTTGTTTTGGGAAGAAAGCTCCAAGTTAACAATACAGGAAGGTCTGACCTTGGAAAAGCAAAAAAAAAAAAAAAAACCCACATCATGTGTAACATACTTTGCCGATAAAAGAAGCTCAGATGAATGATTGAAGTTGCCAAACAAGCAAAAATAATCAAATGCTTTATTCAGTTGAGAGACATTTATTGAAGATATACTAGGTCCTAGGTCCTATGCCAGGCATGGAGGTTGCCCTGCTAAATGACCCATAGGTTTTTTATTCTAAGGTTCCTCCGTAGTGAAGGAGGATCATCAGGAATTGAGCTGTAAGTGTGCAAAGTGATAACTCTTGAAACCTGAGGTTCTTACATGCAGCAGCATTGTTTACAGCACTGGGTTAGGAATTTCTCTAGCAATCTCCTCCAGCTTCTGCTAGAGCCCTTGCTTATCTTAGCCTGGTCTCTGACACAATTCCAATTCTGCAGTCACTGTGGGAGATGGTAATCAGTATCAGGCATGTGTCCTTTACTCTCGGCTGATACCCAACTCCTGTTGGCCACCTCACTACATTGACAGAAACCTCCTGAGACACTGCCTTTCATCCCTTTCCTTCCTATCCCGTTATTTGAGTCCCATTTCCTCTTCTGCGATGATCCAGTTAAATGGTCACCTGGGGCAGAACGATTCATTCAGCTGTACCAGGGTCTAGTGAGTGTTAGCGGGTGACCTGCTCAGGTAGCATATCATTAGAGCAGAACATGCAGGCAATAAAAAGTCAAGCTCTATGCCAAACTCTCTCCACTTCTGGGTCATCTATCTCCTGGAGCAACTGGTGAAGAAGCAATGTCATGGGGTGTTTGGGGACCCATGTCCATATTCGTATAGGATATTTGGGGCTGCTTTCTATTCTAACTATCTACAATGAGGAAGCTAGGAAATACAGCTGAGTCTTTTCCAGAGGCAGGCAGAGAGACAGCATTGCACGCCACAACTCATGGCCTCTTCATTCAGAGGCAGTTTTCTTAGCTCTAGGAATCCAGAATTTGGAACTGTGGGTTTACAGAAGCATTGGAAATCATCTTTGAAAGGTCATCACAGCCTTTTGCCTCTGCTGAAGCTGAGGAAAATGAAATTATCTGCTCACTTCCCAGCTGATTGGAACTGAGTTAGAAGTCGGGTTTCTTCTCTCCTGCATCAGAATATTGTGTGCACTAATCTAGCCATGCCTCTCTGTGTGAGTGTACACATGTATGTGAGTCTTTAAATATGTTATCTGTTCTAGAAGGGGATCAGGTGGCGTGGTCAGTTCTCTTAAGTCACATTCTTTTACTGGTCCTTACTTGACTCTCAGCTACATATAGTCTCACCCATTTCCATTCATCTGTAATCCATTCAGCTGTTCCAGGGTCTAGTGAGTGTTCGTAGTTCCGTCCACATTGTCCTAGGTCACTAAGATAAATTTCTTTCTATTATAGATATATTGATATCTATTATATATAAATGTTATATATTTATACATATAATTTATATATAAATCGCTAAGATACATCTATATATCAAACACACACATATACATTAGATATAATATAGCTATGGTTGAAATAGTTGACTAAGGAAATAAGGAAAGGGTCCTAAGGTCAAAGCCTATGCCTACTAAAACTCATACTAGTACATCATCCCTCTAAGGCCCAGGAGCCCCTGCTGCCCTGCCACCCACCTCCGAGACTGGAATAACTTTGGCCTTTACAGGTAACACTAGGGAACAGAATGACCTCTTGATGAAATAGCAACCTCTAGGCGATTCCCTGGCAGAACACTGGAATAAACAACCTCAGTGCCTGCAGCCTCCTGCTGATGCCCTTCTGCTTATCATAAAGCTCCCGACTCCATACCTGAGCCCTTAACCAGACAAACGCTGAGGAAAACGATGGTGTGCAGAAGGCCAGGTAGAGAAAGGAGAGCACATGGACCACTCCAGGTGATGGCTAATGAAAGAGACTGCGGAGCAAACAGGACAGATGCCAGTCATAGAAGGGAGTAGGTGTGACTCTCTTGAGCCAAGTCCCACATCTGAGGATGTCTGGCTTTCTTCTAAATGCCTCCTTCCCTCCTAAGCCTCATGCTGAAGCTGATATTAAAATAACAGCAAACCCTCTAACTAGGTTCATAGGAAAAAAAAAGGTTTGGGAGAGGGAGTGCGAATGGGGAGGTGGAGAGAGGAAAAGCATGTGGATGTATAAAAGATTCAGAAATGCAGGCGAGATTCTTACAACATGAGAGATCAAGCTGGCAGGACAGTCTGAAGATCAGAACAAATAACCAAGCACAGCTATCATGAGTACGAGGGAGGGACACGGAGTTCCTGCAGGGTGAGGCTGCTCACAGAATGGGGGCTGCACTGAGCCTCAGATTCCAGTCTCCGGGACCCAGGCCAAGGGGGAGCTCTGGTCACCTGACTCAGAGACTGTTCATCAATCTGAAGGCTGTTATTTCCCCTCTGCTATGGGTGGGCATGCTGCTGGCATGCGTGTGTCAGCCACAGCTGTGTTAAGGAGGTCAAGGAAACGTGTGGAAAAGGGCAATTGTCTGGGGAGAGAAGTTGTGATTCCCAGGAGCCTTTTTTTTTTCTCCTCAAAATTTCTCTGGGACCTGTCCTATTGTGTCACCATCACCTTCTACTGGCCATAAGCCACCCCACTGCAAGTTCAGTTGCTAAATCTATGAGACCCCCAAGATAGAACCCCAACACCCCTCAGGGGCATGTGAGTGCACAGAACAGCCCCGTTCATGGCCATGAACTTGGTACAGCCACAGGCCAGCACCATTCCAGTACCATGTGATATCGGCAGGGTTACTCACTTGGTTGCCCTCCAGCAGGGCAGCTGGGGACACCTCCCTAGAGTGGCTACAACATTCATCACTGAAATGAGTCAGCCCAAGCTTCCCTCTGCCTGAAGAGGAAATCTGAGGCCGGCTCTGGGGAGAGATAGGGCCACTGGATCCATCTTTGGGAGGAAGAGGCTGGAACTGCCCCTCACCTGGGAAGCACATAGCATGGTCTGTGTAAAGCTCAGGTCGGCATCTCAGCGATGGAGAATGTAGCATGAGTTAATGCCAGAGGTATGATTGGCAGGAAGGGCTGCGCTAACGGAAGCCCAAGGATGACTCTACTCAGTCACCTAATGATAATAGCATCTCAGATGCCCGCCCATTCCATTTCATTGATTTCACTCTCGTTTTTCTGCTGTCTCTGTCACTTCGAAGGGCTGTCTATGTATCCCTAATATGTGACTGGGAGCTTTTGCCCTTCACTGCTTGCCTCAAAGAAATAATTCAACTAAGACACTCTGGTGGAAGCTTATCTGGCAAAACAAAGCATATGCTACAAAGAGATTGAGGTGGGCTGTCCTGAAAGGCGGGGCATTACAATTCTGGGAATCCTATAGCCCAGGCTTAGAACGGTTGCTGTCTGGCTTTCTGCCCGAGGATGAATCCATTTTATCTGCACAGGTTAATGTGTGCCGTTTGTAATGCTACATCTACTGTCCCTTCATATTTCTGTCAATGGCAAGTGACAGGCTCATTTCTCTAATAGAATCATATTCTTCCTTCCAAAGCACCCACTTCTCCTGTCACTTCTCGTGCCCATGGCCTCCCACACTGTTAACCACATGGCAGGTGCTTGCTTGCTCGTTCCACGGTGGTTTCCATCCCTCAGCTCCCAGGGGAGAGAGATTTCCCACACTTTCCTGTCAGTTTCTACAGGCAAGGCTTGAATCTGTTTAGAAGAGATCTGAGGGGAAGTCTGCCCACCACGTCTTCAGTTTCTTATAACAGCTGTGGTTTAATTGGTGGATTTCCGGATGCCAGCCTGCTCGTTAACTTGGAGGAGGTGCCCGTTACCATTAGAATCGTTCCTAGAGGTGCCCGGTACAAACAATCCCTGTGCTTACACTCCTGAAGTGGTTTCTCAGGTATTATGACTTGTGTTTCTCAATTCTCTTCACTTGGGGCAGTGTGATTGACTTGGGGTAAACAAGTTTCACATGTTTGCAGTAAGCTTTGGCCTCTCCACCCTCTTGGGCAGATCTTTTCTCAAAGGTACCATCACCGGACATGTTCTTAAACACATGATTCTGCCCTCTCCTGTGGTCTTCAAAGGACCCAGGCTTCAGCCAGGCTCCGTCATGATGGTCTGGCTTTCCATAGATCCTGTATCCCTCTCAGTATCAGCGACTTTCTGTGAGTGTGTTAAAACACCAGGGCCAGAAGTGACTGGAGGAAGGGTCTGTTTGGCTCAGGGTTCCAGAAGGCTAGATGTCCATAATGGTGGGGGAGGCACAGGCACGTAGCAAAAAAGCTGGCAGGTCACATTTCAACCACACACATAAAGACAGATAGACAGACAGACAGACAGACAGGAACAGAGGAAGTAGCACAATGCTATAATTTCTCAAAGCCCACCTTCAACAAGGTTGCACCTCCTAAATGTTCCATCACCTCCCCAAACAGTAGCACCTACTGCAGACCAAGCATTCAAACACACCAATGACCCTGTGGGGAACGCCTCTCATTCAGAGCCCCCAGCATGTTACATTGCACTGCCCCCGTCCCTGGAGCTGAATGAGCAAGCACAATGTAATGAGATGACCGTGGGAGCGCTGGGAGGATGATTCATTTCATCTGGGAATTGAGAGGTGGGTGGGACCGAGTCAGAGGGTTGCAGCGAGAGGGCAGTGTGTTCAGCCAGTGCCCCATGGGTAGGAAGCATGGCAGCGCATTAGAAGGGGGGGGAGGAGAGCTTGGGGGAAATGGGCAGTTCTCAGAGCCTCAGGGGCACGTTGGCTGTGACAATGGTTATTGAAGTCTAGCACTCAACTGTGAGGTGATTTATGCCTATCAATTCTTGAGTGAAGGACAAAACAACCCTTTTTACTGAACATGAACAAAAGACTCTTCCCCGGGGCTAAAGAAATAGCTGTCACTAAAGTGCTCGGCTGGCAGGCAAGAGGACCTGATTTCAAGCCCAGTGCCCATACTAAAAAGAAAAAAGCAAGCCTTGGCAAGTCATGAGCTGCGGAGGCAGAGACAGACAGACAGACAGTTCCCCAGTCTAGCCTACTTGGTGAGTGCCAGTGCAAGAGAGAGACTCCGCTTCAAATAAAGATAAATAGAACTGAAGAACACTACCAGAGGCTGTGCCCTGGCCTCTGCATGCAAGCATGTGTATGTGCACCTACACACACATCACACACACACATGTACACACACACACCACACACCACACACACACATGTACACACACACACACACCACACATGTACACTAACTAAAATAAAAAAACAAATCTTCTTGTGTCATCATTCCCAAGGGGTATTCTCTAATGGCTACCCTGTACTGCACTGTCCAGCAATTCCAGTGGTCCTAAGTGTTGACGCCCATTTAAAGTTAAATTAAATTTTCAAAAATGTTCCTTGGTTACACTAAACTCATCTCAAGGGCTCAGGGGCCACATGTGGCCCCGCCTGTTCCCTGTATGGCAGCATCTGTATAGAGCTGGTGCAATTGCGAGCGGGACACGGAGCTAAAGACATGGCTGAACGTCACAGGTGTGAGTCTCCTCGGGCGTGACCCTTTCCACAGCGTCCTTACTGGGTTGGTAGAAGGCTTCTCCATGGCATATTCTCACTCACAGGTGCTCGGGTGACAAACTGAGCAGGATCCTGGCCCTCAGTTAAGATGATTTACACTGAACTCCAGCCCTGCTGCTCAGGGGCAGCCAAGCTTGGGCTGGCCATCCATCTTCCCTCTGCCGGAACCATCTCCTCTATGCAATGGAGGTGATGCAGTAATTCTCATCAACTCGACTGTGTGGGGAGAATAACCACGTCAAACTTAGGTTGGCACTGGGGAGACAATTCAACCAAGAAGGGACTTGCTGATAAACCCAAGGGTTGGAGTCCAGGTCCCCAGCACCCACCATAATGTCAGGGAGGTGTGACAGCCCACCTGTAATGCCAGCAAGGACGCAGAGGCAGGAGACCCCTAGAGCAGGCTAGCTAGAACAGCCGAGTTAGTGAGTTAGCCATTCAGGAGAGAGACCCTGACTCAAAATAAAAGGTGGCAAGTGATTATGGAGACAAATGTCTACCTGTAGTCTCCATACAGTGTGCACACATACAAATACAAGCATGCAGACCACACACACATACACATGCAAAAACTGTCAAGAATAATACTGGTTTGTGTTTTCTTCTTTTTTCTCTTTTGTATAGAGGCTGTCTTTTAAACAAATTTTCCTACATACATATTTTCTGAATTAAAAGCAAAGCACTTAACAATCTTTCAACTCTCAGGTGTGGAAGCAGCATGCATTTGGGAGAAATCTTACTTAGGACATAAAAGTTTGATCTTTTCCTTGGTTAGGGAGAGGCAAAGCAGACTTTCATGATGCTGCACAGTGGCAGGTACAGTGAGTCAAATGGAAGTTCCCATCACCCACATGACCAGGAGATGCAAGGAAACTCCATGGTAGAGCATGCTGCTAGGCCAGGGTGTGGGGCAGGTGAGGTGATTTAATGTGCTTTCTGCGTAGATGGAATGAAGCCATGTTAAACCAGGGACAACCTGCAATCGTAACATGACATATAGTTGCTACAAATGAATATTCTAACTCATGGAATAAAGACATTAGCCCAAAAGCCCTTAGGAAGGTCTTTACTTGAGAAGGAGCTTTGCGATGAGTCCATACTTGAATGAGTAGTTTTTAACTTTGGTTGTGGATTAGATTCTTCTAGGGCACTTAAAATCATGTTCATGTCCTACCTACGCCCCAGGCCAGGTAACTCAGAGCACCAATGCAGGGAATAGGATCTGCACATTGGTATGTCTTTCCTTCATACATTTAAATATTTGTTCATGTAACATATTCTGATCATGGCTTCCCTTGCCCTGACTCCTTCCAGGTCTTTCCCACCTCCTCGCCCATTCAGCTCTACACCTTTTCTTTCTCTTTCTAGAAAGCAAGCAATTAGGTATGTTTTGAAAAATTCCCTACATGATTCCAGTGTGCAAAGTACAGCTGAGAAATACTGATCTAGAAGGTCAGTTTATCATTTTCTTAACTGTGTGTGTGCATATATGCACACACACACGCGTGTGGTGCCTTCCAAGACCAGAGGCTTTGGATCTAGAGAAATACACTGGTTGTGAGCCACCCAGTGTGTGTGAACTGAACTGGGATCCTCCGCAGAGCAACGCACACTCTGAATTGCCAGGCCGACTGAATTAGTGAACACTACATTTAATTGGAGACACCATCTCGAAAAGTAAGGTGGCGAGAGTCTGAGGAAGACCCCCTCCACTAGCCTCTGCTCTCCATGTGTGCATGAGCGCCCCCAGACACATGTAGGTATTTCATCATAGCAGTGAGAAAAACAACCCAAATTCCACCCCAGACACACACAGACACAGTGAATAATGAAGGAAAGGGATTCTCCCCCAAGGATATATTTCTCCAGCACTTTTCTGGCAAAGTAATTGAATAAACACCTATACTTTTATCGACCCTCCCCAGATTTATGGAGCCCTTTGTTTCCTGCTCTTTGTTCTTTGTTTTATGGTGTTATGGTGTGTGTGTGTGTGTGTGTGTGTGTGTGTGTTGGCTTCTTTCCTTGAGGCAGAATCTCACCCTGTAGCCCAGGGTAGCCTGCAATTCACAATGTAGCCCTAGTAGGCCTCAGATTTACAGTCCCCTTCCTTAGCCTTCCACACATGGCGAAGACAAGAAGACAGGCACATGTGGGCACAGCACTTTCTCTGTCATTTGCTTCATTTGGAACGCTGTGAAATAAGGGCTTCAGTATTTCCTGACCTAGCTAATGCAGAATCTAGGGTACATGGCCCCTAGACCCAAACACCACTTCTGGGAACTCCTAGTCCATTGCTTTCACCTTATGACGTCCAGGCTCCTGAAGAGTCTAAATGATCCTCCAGACTCCACCCCCTGCCTGTCTTCCGTAGACTCCAAGTCACGAAGCACCACCTGATAATTTACACGTTTGCCTCCTTCACCACCTGACACCGGGACCACAGTGCCCTCTGACTCCCTGGCCGACAACACTAGGTAAGCTCATTTTTAATCCCTGCCTGGCTTGGGCATATGAAGATAAAGAGGAATTTATGAAACGCACAACATGAACACCTGTCTCCTAAATACTCTATAAGGCTCCTCAGAGTCCCAGCTTCTGTGAGTTTAGGACAGGGTCATGTGACTGATCCCGGGTCCTGAGCATGTGTGTAAAGGAAGTCCTGTGTGTTCTTTCCTGTCTGATGTGGTAAAGGAGGGTGAGCTCTGTTTGTTCATCTACCAGCTCCCCTCTCTCTGCTGTGGTTGATACGGAAGGACTCTGAGGCAACCCTGTTACTGAGCGACAGCATCACAAACCTGTCTGGAAAGCTGACTGACCTGTGTCAGGCTGTAATGAAGAACACTTTGGGGAAAGGAGGGGGGGTGGAGAGTCGTTGCCTCCGCCAAACCTAGCTGACTGATATGATGTGTGAGGCTAACAAGGTAAAATGTGGGGGAAGAGGAGGCATGGACATAAATAATGTCATTTGCTCACGATTCCTTTTCAGCCCTTTAGAACAAGTCAGACTCAGTGTCATGGATTTTATGACATCGAGTTATTTCCTGAGAGAGCAAAGCTGTTATCATCTTATTGATGAAGACACTGAGACACCGAGAAGCAAAAACATTGGTTTTTCCAGGACGACAGATGATATTAGTATGAGTGCAAAGGCCCAAACTTCACCTAAGCCACTGCTGATGATTCTGCCTCCATACAAATTGTCCATCCCCCAGCCGTAATGTCCCCCAAGGCTTGTACTCTAGGAATAAGAATGACCTATTTAGAAATGGGACAGACTTCGCCTCTCTACACCGAACTCCACTGAAGAATATCTGTGTAGAAGTAACATGGTAGTAAAATGGTTAAAGCCGAATTTGAAATTTATTTCTAGACAGACATCCTGAGCCCCCCGGGGAAAGATTGCAGCTGCCCTGTGGCCCAGATAATGCAATGTCAGGGTGAACAAGGACAGCACAGAACATTCTGTTCTTCTCCCCTGAGACCAATTAAAATCTGTAGGCATCTCTCTTGTTGACCAGGCTGACTGGCTAATTGAAACAAAATTGGGATATTTTCATCTGTCTTCTGAGCCCTGTCTGGAAGGAAGTTCTGTGATCATAACACTCAAATGCATGGGCCTAACGGATATATCCACAAGCACCCCCTTCTGCACTACTGTACTCTGAACAGGACTCCAAGAAGAGATGGCCCATAGGGGGGGGGGGCAACCTCAGCCTTGTTTATTCAGCTCAGGAGAAGGTAAATAACAAGCATCTCAGGGTGCACGATGAACGAAAACCCTGTCAGTCAGCAGCTCCTGTCTCTGCAGATTATGTCTCTCCCATTGCCTTCCTCCCCAACAAGCATTCTTTCTGCCTCCTTGAAAAAATATTGGTGTTAAAGGAGCAAGGACCTGTTGAGACCCCACGAGACACCTAAATAGCCTACTTAATCCCAGCACTCAGGAGGCTAAGACAGGAGGATCATGTGTTTGAGGCTAGCCTCAGCTACATAGCTACATCCTATTTTAAAACATAAAGAGAATAAATTTAACCTTGAGGAGTTTCCAAAATAATTACAGAAACCTGCCACGTATTTTTTTTCCTGCCTGTATGTTTGTTTACCGTGTGTGTCTATGCCCTCTAAGGGCCCATAGATCCTGTGGAACTGGAGTTCTGGGTGGTTGTGATCCATTATGTGGCTTCTGGGAACAAGTACCTTTACTGCGGAGCCACTTCTCCAACTGCATTTGCCACACGTCTTAAGACTTTTTTCCTCTGCTTGGACGCCAGAGTTTCTGCCTAACCTCTGGGGGATCTTTTTTTTTCTGTATTATCTGAACCACCTCATATGTCAGGCATTAGAAAGGGTCTTATTTGCAGCTGCAAGGAAGCTCTGGTTAGCAAATTGTTCAGGAAAAAAAAAAGATGATTACAGCACAGTGACCAAGGTCTAACATTCAGAACTTGTTTCTGGATTTTCCAGAAGGTTCGTAACCCGGAGCGTGCACATGGTTGCAGGGAGCTTTGGTGGCTTTGATGCTTCCTCACCACAACAGGGGCAAGGTTAGGCACTGAGTAGCTGCATCTCCCTAGAACTATTGAAACCCTGTTTCCTAGTGTGATACTGTTGAAATCCTGGTTCCCAGTGTGGTACTACTAGCAGAAGGCATCTCAAGCTGCTTAGGCCCTGGGAGCGGAGTATTCAGAATGACACTCAGGCCCTCATAATTTGGAAAGGCATAAGGGACCAAAGTTAATAATAATGTATTGCATGCTTAAAATTCACAGAACTCTCAAATATTTTCAATAAAAAGTCAATGAGGTGAATGGGTGGAAATCTTTCTTATTTACTTTTCTATTGCTGTGGGGGGAAACAAAGACCTGACCAAAAACAACTTGGAGAGGAAATGGTTTATTTCATCTTTTACTATACAGTCAATCATTTAGGGAAGCCAGGGCAGGAAGTCAATGTTGTGATTGGAGCAGCGGGGCTGCGTCCCCAGCACCTGGCCACCGGCAAGGCTAGCTTTACCAGAAATAATTACACAGAAACTGTATTCATTTAAATACTGCTTGGCCCATTATATCTAGCCTTTTCTCGGCTAACTCTTGCACATGGACTAGCCCATTTCTAATAATCTGTGTAGCCTGTGAGCTGACTTACCAGGAAAGATCTTAACCTGCATCTGCCTGGAGTGGGAGAATCATGGTGACTCCTGACTCAGCTTCTTTCTCCCAGCATTCTGTTCTGTTTACTCCACCCATCTAAGGGTTGGCCTATCAAATGGGCCTAGGCAGTTTCTTTATTAATAAGAAATCATTCCCATATCATTTCCCTCTTTTCTGTTTAAACAAAAAAGAAAGGCTTTAACTTTAACATAGTAAAATTACATATAACAAAACAGTTATCAAGTAAGAATTACAATAATCTATATCATAACTAAGGAAAACTATAACTAACTATTCTTTAACTCCATCAAAGACTCCAGAAGGATATAATATTACCTAAGCAAACAAGAAATCCAAAACTCTAGAAATGACAGAGACATCTCGCTGCCTGGACAGTCACCCAAAGTTCCTCTGTACCGTTGGGGCATCCATCTTCAGCCTTCAAGCCCATAGTATCCAGCAGACATTTCCATGAAGCAGGAAATTTCAAAGACAGTTCAGTCACTTTCTGCTGTGTCCTGCAGAATGTCTCACAGACTCTCATGAATCAGGAACCCCAAAAGATCAAGTCAAGGCCGGAACCTGGAGGCAGAAACTGAAGCAGAGGCCATGGAGGAACCCTGCTTACTGATTTTCTCCCCACAGCTTGCTTAGCCTTTTTATAGACCTCCAAGACCAACTGCCCATGTCTGGGGAACATTTTTTTAATCAATGATTGACGTGGAAGAACTGCCACAAAAACTCATAGGTGAATAAAATAGTTCTAGTTATAATACCCCAAACTATAAAAACTCTAAATACATGTCATGAATGTTTATATAGACTGGCACACATGTACACATACACGCACGCACACACATGCATACACACATACACTGGAATATTTCTTAGCAGTGAAAAAGAAGCATTTCACAACATCCATGAGTTTTGAAAGAATTATTCTAAGAGGAAAGAAATGCACAAGATTACACACAGCAGCAGCTTCCCCTCCATGGAATTCTACAAGTGGATGAGGGAAACAGACACATCACCACAGGAGAGGAGTATTCAGTGATTGACAGGAGGATGGGGGATTTTATTGGTCACCGAGGAGCATAGCGCTTCCTTGAAGTGATGGAACTCTTTTGAGTCATAATGCCGCAGGTGTCAACACAACTGTAGAGTGATCAGATATCATTGCTTACAAATTGCAAGTTAACAAAACTGTATTACATCGTGTCTCAAAGCCAAACGTATTTGCACATGCATCATTATTTCAAGCGAAAGTCTTCAGTGTGGAAAAGATTGCACACCTTGCATAATTCAGTTCTCCATTGTTGACAGGAGGTTACAAAGTCTTGGGAAGAAACTATGTCCTACTTTTCCCTGAGCCCCTGTTATTCTTCCTCCTGCTTCTCTGAGATCCTAAGAGGAAGAGAGAAACACATTGTCTAAAGAGTAGCAGAGGCTCCCAAAATAGGTCCAAACCGGCAGTGTTGTTATGACGGCACAGACCTGCAGATGGGCATGAATCCAGTGCCCCTGGGCAAGGACTTGGAGAACATTGGTGCCAGCTAAAACAGTTTATCAAAATATGTTTTTGTTGAAAAATCAGGCAGTCACCTTTGGGACTCTTGGATGGGGAGGGAATTGCTTGGCTAAAGCTCCCAGTGTTTCTCTGGAGTGACAGCCCATGGACATCCTGATAAACATGATGCTGATGCAGTAGCCACAGATTTCAGGGTAGAGGGCAGAATAAGGGACAAATTCCTCTGCCAGGGGTCCATTGACTTTGAATCTATTGATTCAAATAACTGTCTAGAGGGCAGTCCATGTCCATGCCTAACACTGTGAAGGAAATAGTGGACGACGCCAAGGAATAGACAGACGGCAGGGAACATACTCGTCACATACAACATGCCTTCAAGATCCCTTAAATTCTTATGAACTGACAACTTAATAGACACAAATAAGACAGCAAACAAATAATAAAAATAAATATTAAGTTCCCAAATTGCCAAGTTAGGAAAAGGACAGAGTCCTCTGAAGAAGGCAAGTGTGTGAATTCATAAACACTAAAGTTGAAATCATAGAGTTTAGAGAGAAAGCAGCAAATAGAGGAGAGATAAATAAATCCAAAAGCTGTGTCTTAGATAGAATGAATTAAAATAACTATTGCTATGTTACCAAAAATGAGGTTAATAAAAAATTTGAGCATTCATAAAAACATGTTATTAAATAAGACATGGAAAACAGTTCCAGAAATGAAAGATAATAAAGGGTTCCTGAAAGCCCCCAAGTAATAAATCTTAAATGAGTCTGAAACCTTTCAAATTCATTGTATGACTTAAGCATAACGTTAATTTACAAAAATCCAATAGCACACACATGGTTGTTCATTATGCTATATTCTGAAATCCTGCCTAAGAGATCGACAGCAATAAAAGACCTACCCCTGGACCCAGCAATGCCACTCTTGGGAATATACCCAAGAGATGCCCGATCATATGACAGGGGCATTTGTTCAACTATGTTCATAGCAGCATTATTTGTAATAGCCAGAACCTGGAAACAACCTAGATGCCCTTCAATGGAAGAATGGATGAAGAAAGTGTGGAATATATACACATTAGAATACTACTCAGCGGTAAAAAACAATGACTTCTCGAATTTTGCATGCAAATGGATGGAAA
>NW_026067925.1:11028144-11045538 GCF_014885135.2 Alexandromys fortis | reverse complement strand
GGGAGGACTTTGGACTTTCCACAGGGCAGGGAACCCTGACTGCCCCTCAGACTGGAGAGGGAGGGGGAGAGGAGTGGGGGGAGGGGGAGAGGAGAGGGAGGAGGGGGGAAAAGGGAGACGGGGAGGGAAATGGGAGGCGGGGAGGAGGCGGAAACTTTTTTTCAATAAAAAATTATATTTAAAAAAAAAAAGATAGTGATCCTAAACAAAAGGTTAGCATAAGAAAAAGATGAGCGACCTCGTTAAGGACCATGTATTTGATCAAATGGGATTTCTTTCAGAAATTTGAACAATTTCAGGGTGTTTTCATATTATAAAATATATGAATAAAATTTGCAATTGTAGACCCAAAGAGAATAATTAAATTAGCCTGTTAGATGTTGTAAAGATATTGACATTACTTAAAGTATCGTGTAGGGACTCAGTGATGTCCTGAGAGACTGATTGTTCGGTTTATATGGGCATGACCATGTCAAGGACACGAGTGCTTCAACCCCATGGAAATGGCAAAGTCTTTTCCAAATGAGCCTCACAGGGATGGCAAAGCCTTCCCAGGTTGGCCTGTTGGCTACATGTAGAAAATGTCTATAGCAGCTTTCTCTCTCCTGGGAGAGGTTCACAGTCTAAAGACTGCTTACCCATCGAGACTGTCCTACTGAGGTCAGTCAAGCCTGTCTCCTTGTTCAGCTGTTGTAATAACCCTGCTTAACCATTCAACTGTATGAAATAAACACGTTGAGCTTGCTGGTACGGTGGCCTCTCCATCAGAGAGACCAGACCATTAGATCCCAGCTTTTGTGTCCATGTGTCTCTTGTTTCTTTAGTGTCTTTCCTTTCTTAGTCACCTCACATCCCCTAGTCAGAGTTCTGGGCCTGAAGCCACACAAGGACATGACATTATTAAAATGATAAAAGATACTTGATAAGATTGGCATGAGGAAAACCCCTCCATGCATAGACATATCAGGGAAAAAGAGTGTGCGTGCCAAATAAACCCAACGCCCAGTATCATACTAAAATGGGAAATACTAGGAGTATTTCCTGTCCTGTTGCAATGAAAAAATTACAGTTTCACCAGCATCATTCAATATAATGCATTGCTAGCCTGTGGAAGCACATAGGCGTTATGTAAGAATGGAGCCATAAAAATGAAATGACCACTATGGCTGACATGACTGTATATCCAGAAAATCCAATCAAAGCAACTGGAAAAGATTTACATTCATGAAAGAATTTGATGAGGCCATAAAGGACAGAATTAGATGTGGAAGTCAGTGGCTTTCCTAGGCAAACATCGGTAGGTAAGAGCAAGGGCCAGAAGACCCTCAACCCCAGCCAAAAGTCACAGCAGTTACAGGAGTAAATATTAAAGCGATGTGTGGGAGGACTTCGCAGAGCCAAACCAGCTCCTGAATGACAAAAACAGGGGTTAAACAGGCGATGACTCAATTATGTCTTTAAGTAACCCAAAACCAAAAACACACCCACCTTTCTAGTTTATGAGGCTATGGATAGTGGCCCCTTCTGTGCTCCCCATTCACTCCTGACCAGAGCATAAATTGGTATGAGCTTATGGAAGGTGATTTGGTTTGCGGCATTAATCAAAATTAGAAGCAAGCACACTAATTGAATAATGACCCATATTCCATCTGTCGCAGAGACAAACATGTATAACACAGTACATGAGCAAAGACATCCACTATGTCTCTATCCGGCAAAACTGGAAACACCTGATGTGTCCTCCCAAGGACCCATAAATTACAGCCTATCCCTGCAGTGACATGTGACCACAGCTGTAAAATTACAGAAAACTAAGAGAAAGTCCCAGAACGCTATAGAAAGCGATGTTGGAAACATTTATCATTAAGAGGAACATAGACTCATATTTTCTCGTATGTGCTCAGAAAAGGTCTGGGCAGAGGACAAAGCTGTAAGGAAACAGGAAGGAGGAGGCATTTTCAAGACAAACATCTCAACAGTTTTAAGTTTTTAATCCATATGAGTTTATTACAACTTCAAGTATCACAATCAAAGCTTTTATAGAGTTAAGTAGATTAAAATATATAATATATGTTTACATTATGAAACAAAAGACATTTAACTGAAAGGGAAGATTAAGAATATAATAAAATGTCCCAAATCACCAAGAGTTTTTGTGTGTTCTATCCTGGTAGAGTCATTTTACACACGAGTAGGCGATAGGAGAATGGGAAATGGGGAAACAGAGACAGACTGTTCACATGGCCAAAGTCACAGTGACGCTGTCTCCAGATGCCTGTAGTTTTAGTGAGGCCACCTCCTGATATCATCTGATACACACCATACACACACAACCACACACACAAACACAAACATACAATCACACAAACACACACATACAACCACACATGCAGCCGTGACAAAGACAAACTCCTGAACTTCAGGTTCGCACTTCATTTACTAATTGTATACGTTCAAAAAAGTCCGTCAAAATGTACAGACCTAATTCCCTTGAGTGTTTGATGGTTCTGATTATATTCTACCTGTCTGTAGAACTTTCCAAAGAGATCACATGTGCTTGTGTGTAATAGAAAACCATTAGGGAAATCTGGAATTTCAATACATGCCACAGGACAGAGATTTCAAGGATATCAGAATCCACACTGAGAAACAAGGGTAGGGGAAGAGTGGAGAAGTCAGTCTTGCTATATATTGATTTTTCTCCCCAAGCCTTATTCTGGACTGTTGGGGGCTGTGGACCCCCAGACCCTGAATTTCCTGTAAACAACTTGTTATGCTTGCAGCTGCTCTGAGCAAAACAACTTGTTTTCCCATGTTTGCAGCTGCTCTGAGCACGAGACCCTCAGGAGTTCCTGATGGCAGGGAAGTGGTTTCTGGTGGGTTTGGCTGGGGCATGGCCATCACTTAAAGATCCCTACGTAAGCTGCCTTGAAACACAATTAAAGGGGACATTCTTGTTTCAAGGATGGCCTCTGCTTCTGTGTCTCTATGTGTCTTTGTGTGTTTAAATCTCTAGGCCCCTTTTCCAGCTCGCGGACCGTACAGTAGTGCGGACAGTACATTGGACAAATGTTATTCTGGACAGAGCTAGGGACTCTGGCTATAATAAATTAATATGCAACAAAGTAAGGAAATTATGCATACAGGCAAGAGAAACAATGGTAACTTTTAAAGAAAATACCCATCATTGCATCCAAGCTACAAACATTACAAATAATGAGGAGGAGAAAGGTATTCCAGCCACAGCACAACATCTGGAAGGAGAGGCCAGTCCTATAATCTGAGAAGGCGGCTTCTGGGAGCTAATTGGTGACTGTCTCTAAACTGATCACCTTGAGATGTTAGATGGGTTTCTGCTACACAGGAGCTCCAGCTGTGCTGCTCTGGGAGGGGCTGGTGTCCCCAAAGGGACACAATTCTCTTTGGACGAATCTAGCTTGTCTGATGACAACTGCCTGGTTCTTGCCTCAGGTGTCTCCCTCATTCTCTCCTCCTTCTCTCATTCCACCCCTTGAGCCTAGATTTTTTTCCCCCTATTTATCCTCTCTGCCCACCAATCCCCCTATTTTTTCTTTGTCTAGCTGTTGGCCACTCAGCTCTTTATTAGACCAGTCAGGTGCCTTAGGCAGGCAAGGTGAAACAGATGTCACACATCTTTACATAGTCAAACAAATGCAGAATAAACAAAAGTAACACACCTTTACCCAGTTAAAGTAATATTCTGTAGCATAAACAAATGTTTGCCTAGTTAAAAATCATAGCCTACAACATTACTCCAAACCATGGAATAAAGTACTGGTACCAGTAGACTCTCATAGTCTAACAGGCTGTGAGGAAAGTATTTGGGGCTCCATGTCCTCTCTATGTCTTTCCTACTTATTCCCATCACTCAATCCATAAAAAAAAACCTCTGACATTTTTCCTCATTAATTCAACTTAATCTATGAATACCAGTAATCCTGTATGGTTATTACGGTCATGTTAGGCTCCCATGGGGATCTTCCTCTCAGATCCACACTATGATCTAGAAGAAATGGTTACTCACATTCTAAGGATAAGGAAACACTGGCAAGGTTAACTCAACCTCAGGACCGATAGTGACTTTGAGGAGGAGCTGGGTTTGCTGAGGTCTTTTGGATCTGATAGTTTGAGACCCTCGAATGTTGATTAGTTTGGTCTCAGAGTTTCCCCCATACTTTCACAGCTTGTGGTACCTGAGATGCTGCGCCCTTCACCCACCCAGGAGTTCTCAGGAGGAGACACACAGCACTGGATCTGACTCTGGTAAGGTCACCTCAGGCTCTACTTACTGCAGAGGGGCACCTAGCCTGGGATCCTCCAGGCTGTAGTTACATCCTTACATACAAGCCCCCATTGGTTATTATGTCACTCGTTGAGAAAAAGTGGAAACAAAAAGATGACTTTTTTTTTTTTTTTTGCTCTCAATTCCCTTTGAATTCTCTGAATTTTGGTTATTTTCCTCTAAAAGTTACTGATTTAAAAATCTGACCAGAAGCCACATGGGACCAACTCTGTATCCAGTTAAGGGGATCCCCATGGCAGAAAAGATAGGGTGCATGACTCCAGAATCATCACCCAGGACCTGCTCCTCAGAGACACAAGGTTCCTCATGCAATGACCCCAACACACACACACACACACACACACACACACACACACACACACACACACTTCATATGCACATCCAGCTCCCAGGGAAATCTAGATTCAGTTACTCCATGAATGTTTGTAGAGAATTTCTAGACGCAAAACATTGCTGTAAATCCTGGGAATATGGGAAGTTAACGAGGCAGACAACCACCTGCCATGGTTGCTCATCTTCCATAGGACCGACATTTGGTTCCTAACACTCCTATCAGGTGGTTCACAATCAGCGCAGGGCGGGACGGGGGGCGGGGTGGGGAGTCTAACATCTTCTGGCCACGGCAACAACTGCACTCACACGCATGTACCCATATATAAACACTCATACCACAATTAACAATAAATTTATATTGTAAAGATATTGCCTATGACCTATAGAAACATACTAGTGATACAGTTTTACTTCATAGCCCTCAACAACAACCAGACTTTCTTCTATAATCCTCTCTCTCTCTCTCTCTCTCTCTCTCTCTCTCTCTCTCTCTCTCTCTCTCTCTCTCTCTCTCACACACACACACACACACACACACACACACACACACACACTTTGGTTTGGGATTGGCAGCTCTGGGGGCACAGAAATTGAATGAAGCATCTTAGATCTCTTGGTGGTTGAGGGGCTTCAGGGGAGAAGAGCAGGCGCATTGTCAACATCTAGATGGCTGTGTGACCCCTTGGGCTTCCCTCCAAACCCAGGATGGAAGCACTTGTTTAGATACTGTCTATAAGGACTGCTGCACTGCCTAAAGGGCAGCCTCACAGTGAATTCTGTTCCTTTAACAAGGAGTCTAGCCCTTTACAGCCAAGGTCTTGACCCTCGGTCAAAAGAGGAAGAACCCAGAAATCACCCTGAGTCTGCCTCCCTTCCAGGATGGCACCAGTGTCAAACGAGAGTGAAGTCAGTTTCCACAGAACCAGTTGGTTAAAACCCACGAACGCTACTTCACCCGAAGGCAGCACTAGGAAAAAGAAGAGGCTGAAGCCATCTGTCCTGAACATGGCTGAATTACTGACTCTGAATTTTCAAGACCAATTCACCTTTGGAGCACAAAGTAATTACACAAAGCTCCCCATGTACCAGCAGAGGGAGATAAACAAAGCAAAGAACCAGACTCTCCTGAGAGAAGGAAAGTGTCCTGCCAAAGACGGTTTCCTAAAACGCATGTGTTTGATGGATCTTGGGAAGGAATTATTTCCTGCTGGCAGATTACATTTGAATATAACATTGTGTTTTCAAATAGGATTGTGTTCCCAGCCCAGCATCGCTGGGGAAGGCAGAACATCTTGAGCGTGCAGCCATACACTGCATGGATTCCTTGTATTAAAATCTCATTTCACTGAAATAGCTCCTTTGAGATGTGCAGAACACCTCTAGGCGGCCAGTGAACTAAGACATAATGGTACCGCACATATTAAATATTCCTGCTTACATACCGACTGTGCGCTTTGTTGTACTTCATGTGCCCAGAGAACAAGAATGTCAGTGGTCCAGAAGTCATATGTGTGTGTGTCTGTCTGTCTGTCCGTCCATCTCCCTTTCACCTTCCCTCTCCCTCTCACCTTCATTTACCATTCTCCTGCTTTTCCCATTTGCTTTTCAAATCAAATAAGGACTCGGAGTTTCTCTGGCTGTATCTCTTCTCCTCAGTGATGCCTCTGCAAAATGCTGGCTCAGGTGTTTCATCAGCAGAACTCTGAGTCATCAATGAGATACAACTAACTATTATGTTAACGAATGACCCCTCAAGTAGTTCCATTGTCACAGCCTCCTTTCAGCCCAGTTCCAGGCTGGGGGTTTTAAGTCATGGGATGGCTCCTTTAAGATCTACATACGGTAAAAAACAGTGTGACAGCTCCAGCCCCCAGATTAGATGATACTGGGAGGTTTTTTTTTTTTCCCAATTTTTATTATAATAGTAATAGGAAAATGGTTGCCCTTTTATGGTTGAATAACCACAAAATGTTTATTTCAAATATGGGTGGATGTGGGGGCAGGGGCTCATCTAATCAGATGATTTTATACAGTGATGGCGAGATTTAGTGTCAACCAAAATATTGATCCTGAATGCTTGCAGCTATGTAGCTAAGCTTTCCATTACTATAATAAATATTTTCATAAAGAGAAAGGTTCATATTGGCTCAGGCATCGGGATGGTCTAGTTCATTATAATTGGTCACATGCCATTTGAGGCTTGCAATAAAGCCACATATCATGGTAGGTACACCAGTTCCCCTTCAAGTTGTGGCAAAATGCCTGACAGAAATGACGTCAGGAAGAAAGGTGGTTTTGGGGCACGGTGTGAGGGTAAGGACCATCAGGGCAGCAAAAGCACGGGGCAGCTAGTCACATGGCAGTCCTGAAGCAGAGAGAGATGGGTCTCTAGCCACTTTGTCTTTTCTTTATTCAACTCATGGAATCTTCCCCCTCCCAACGGCATGGGAATGACTCCGGTTACTTTTATTATACAGTGTTCATTCATAGTCCATAGTTGACATTTACCCTAAGAAATATTCGTATAAGAATTTGTTACCTGAAAGACTTGAAAGCAGAGACTCAAACAGACAAGCAGATGCCTACATTCATAGAATTATGTTAAGTGATCACATTAGTCACTTTTTTACTACTGTGTTAAAATAGCCCAACCCAGGCAACCCATAGAAGAAAGAGTTTATTTTGCCTCGAGTTCCAGAGAGTTAGAATCCCTGAAGGAATGCCAGCAGGGACAGGAAGCTGAGGGTTCACATCTTGAAACGAAAGCACTGTGCAGAGAGAGTGAACTGGGAAGGGCACAATTTTGAAGCCTTCAAGCCTGCCTCAGGTGACACACTTGCTCCAGCAAGGCCAAACCTCCTAAACCTACCCAAACAGGGCCAGCACCTAGGAGGCAAGTATTCAAACATTTGAGCCTACGGGGCCCATTCTTACTGAAACCATCACATTCTACTCCCTGGCCCCCAAGGTTCATGGCTATATCATAATGCAAAATTCATTTAGTTCAACTCCCAAAGGTCCCCATAGTCTTTCAGTCTCAACATTGTTTGAAAATTCAAAGTCCAAAGTCTCTTCTGAGACCTGGATAATCTCTTCATTGCAAACCCCTGGTAACATCAAACACAAATTACATACAATTGACATCTAAGACAGTCCATCCTGGGAACAGGAGCATCAAGCAGCAGGTCACATCTTGTCCACAGTCAGACAGAGAGAGCATTGGATGTCTGTGCACAGCTCTTCATTAGCTCCGTCTCTACAGTCCAGGAATCTCCCTGAGGGAATGGACCTTCTCAGCGTTGAGTATTCCCATACCCACTAACCTAATCAAAACAATCCCTCACAGATATTCTCAGAGGCTCACCTTAAACTAGATCATCTGTCACAGGTGTGCCTAGAGCCCTATATCCCAGGTGACTCTAGATCCTGTTGATTTGATAATTAGTCCTAATCACCAAAGACAGATACAGAATCATTTTGAAAATATTATTTGTTTGATGCTTGTCTTCAATACTACACAACCGCATGTCTGTTTCTGCCTGTTTAGGGCTCAGATACAGTCATCAGTCCATATTAATATATATTTCTTGCAAACAGGATGAATAAATGAATGGATAGTGAGTGTCTTATCATCTCATCTTTACGTCCCAGATCTGCCACTGTGACCCTCAAGCCCCACGCAGGAAGACGTCCACAACATGGACGTGATCTTCAGCATTCGCTCATTAATTTACTCAAGTTCCCACTTCCACTAGAATAAGTGACAAGGAACAAATGCCCCCAGGCTTTTATATGGAATCTCCTGAAAAGTACAACATACTCACTGGCCCCTGAGAGACAGTCATCACACAGCAACGTCACAATACCAGAACATTCGCCACGTCCTTGCTCATTCTGTCTGAAATTGCCAAATAGCTATCCCATGGAGAGAGTGATGAGGAGCTCTGTGTGGTTCTCCACCCAGTGCCCAGTGTGGAGCCTGAGCTGTATACTGTTTTCAGGCTTCTGTGATAACGCCCAGCTCCTATCAGTGCCTGCTTGAGCCAAAATACCTACACATCACCTGCAGCAGCAGGTGCTCTGGGTGTACAGAGAGCTAAAAGTGCTTCTGCTTGCAGTTCCCCAGCCTCCTGAAAAGCTAGAACATAAAAAGAATGGATACAACTCTGAGGGCACGCTGCACACATGTCCATGGTCTGTTTGACCACACTCTGTCATTTTCCTCCTTAGGCTATTTTTACACAGTTTAATGAATTTCTGAACTTTGGCCTCAAAATGTGAAGAAATTGGTAACAACAACAACAAAAACCATATTCTAAAAAAAAGAAAGAAAAAAAAACATATTTTAACTGGTCCTCGAAGAAACTGATACAATTTGCCAGGAGACACTGGATAATCCAAGTTTAATTATGTATTAAATAGATTCCAGGTTTAAATGAATGGTTGCAATTTTTTCTGTTAGAGCTACAAAATGTCTGCTGTTGCTTTTCAGCCAGGACATTCATTTTTTAGACCCAGCACACGGTGGTCTTCCACTTTCTTGTTACCTATCCTCTTTAGAAAGAAGTCACTCAGTTCTCATAACACACACCGTCATCAGTCTCTTTATTAAACATAGCTGTTTAATATCTGCCCCTGACTTTTAGGATCCCTTTTCTGTCCTAAATTTCTATGACAGGGCAAGCATCAGAGAACAGGAAATTGTCAAACTCCTGCCAGGGCAGGGGGTGGGTTTTCAAAAACTCATAACTTCAGCCTGGAAAGCTGGATGTTTTGCTGTTTCATGTGTCCCCCAAAACAACGATCATCCATCGTCTATAGATGAAGCCAGGGAGACACCTTCATTTCTAACTCCCAAGATCCTTTCCATGCCCCTAGTTACCTCGGGAAGACACTTGGAACCTATGACCAAAGCTAACCTTGTTATATCTGCCATCATCACACACGCCGCCAGAACTTGTGAAATTTCTGTTATGCAAATAATGCCACTCTATGGGAGAAACTCAGAGGCCACCAGAACTTGTGAAATTTCCATTGTGCAAATAATGCCAGTCTATGAGGGAAACCACACACACACAGAGAGAGAGAGAGAGAGAGAGAGAGAGAGAGAGAGAGAGAGAGAGAGAGAGAGAACAACAACAACAAAAAAACTAGGATGAGGTCACTCAGTAAAAGCACTATTTGCTGTATAAGTATAAAAACATAAGTCCAGGTCCCCAGTACCTATATAAAATCTGAATCTGATTGTGGTGCCACAAGCTCATAATCCCAGGCTGGGGAGGCAGAGACAAACAGATCTCTGGGGCTTGCTGATCAGTCAGACTGCCTGGATCAGCAAACCCGAGACCACAGAGAGAGTCTGTCCCAAAGTCAAAGCTGAAAGCAACTGAAATGTGAACTTGAAGAGATCCTTAACATGCATGCACACACATGTACATCCAAACACACAAGCTCACACGCACACAAGAGGCACAAACTTTTATACACACAAATAGAACCTAAATATTCTATTGGTAGAGGGTATTAAACTCTCCTGTAGCCTCCAGATATTCATTACAGCCCTTTTCCAACATGGTTTACAAAGGGAACGGGTTAAGATCCAGGATCTGCCTGAAAGCTGAACTGGGCTGTCAAAGTGATGTTGCGAGCCATGCATCCTGAGTCGTGCATCCTGAACCTTGCATCCCAAGCTGTGCATCCCGAGCCATGCATCCCGAGGCCTAGAAGACCTGTGCAGAGATGCTAAGACGTAGAGGTTAAGCACTGAGGTCAGCCATGGTTCTTCACCGCTCCATAGCTCAGTACATGCTGGACTTGGAGGGAGTTCATCATTTCCTTGCTGTTTTCCTATCAGTAGGCTGGGGTGGTAATTTCCCTACCTAAGAGAATTTTGATGAGAACAAAACACAGTACAAGTAAAATGCTCTGTGTGTGACCCGGCATGCTACAGGCTTATCAGTATTTATATCTCCCTACAGTTTCAACCTAGCACTCAATTATATTTCATGGTTTCCCTCTCTTCTCAGATACCACTGGGAAATAAAATGGTTGTCAGTTCATTTCTCTTCACCTGCTCCACTCTAGGACTCAAGGAGAAATGAGCTATGAATATCACTATGGTTTTGATCTTAGTGTCCCCCAGAAGCCAATGTGCTAACGGTTTGGTTCCCTGGCCATAGAACCTTTCCAAGGAGGGGCCACAGGAAAGAAGTTAGAGATGGTGTACCCTTAAACAAGATATCAGGAGGTATGACCCCAGAGATGCACCCTCTTTCTCCTCTTTGACTACCACGAGGGAAGTAGTCTCCTCCATATTTCTCCCAGGCTCACCATAGGACATAGAGTCATGAACTAAAATTTTAAAGCTGTAGGCCAAAATAAACCTTTCAACTGTTTCAATTTATTTTTCTCTGGTAATTTATTACAGCAACAGTAAGCTGGCTAAGGTAGAAATTTCAGAAGGCAGATGCCTGCATTAGGGGTGTCTCAGAGTGAGACAACTGTATTAGGGGCGTCTCGGAGTGAGAAGCCTACATTAGGGGTGTCTCAGAGTGAGAATGCAATTTACTCACTTGTTTCTTCTGGACAGAAAAGAAAAAGTAAATGCGCCTGAAACCTTACAGCGGTAGGTGAACGGCGAAAATCCTCAGGTGGGGGCTGTGTACCTTTACACAGTGAGGGGCAAGATGTGGTGCCTCTAGCTTTTCCACTGTGAAAGCAGCCACTCATGTATGTGTGACCTCAAGCTCACAGGGCTAGAGCGGTCAAACAATGTTTCCCATGACTAAGACAGGCTGGGCTCTTTATTTCTCCCTGACGTGGCTTGATGCTATACTACTTTATTTTGAGTTTTGGGGTAGGGGGCCACAGAACAAACACACCAAGGACCTGGGCCTATCCTCTTTATTACAGAGCTACTAAGGTAAATCTATTGGTCAATGTCACCAAATTAAAGATAACTCTAAATTCTCCACCGCTAAAAAATAAATGAGATAAGAAGTTCTATTTCATTTTATGTTATGTCTTCATTTATCTGCTACTGTGATTCAAAAAAAACTGACAAAGGCAAATTGGGGGAGAAAGGGTTTATTTGGCTTAAAATTCCATATTACATGCATCACGGCAGAGCTGGAGGCAGCTGGTTACATTACACCCACAGTCAGAACACAGCAATGGATTCACACACAAGGGATTGGCTCAGCCCCTTCTCCACTCATACAACTCAGGATCCCTTTGCCTAAGGAATGGTGTCACCCATAGTGGGAAAATCTTCCTACCTCAATTACCATAATTAAGACAATTCCCCACCGACAAGCTCCCGTGATCCAGACACTCCCTCATGGAGATTCCCTTCCCGTGTTGACTTGTGAACATTTTGATGAGGGATTTGTCTGGATTGTGTCAAGTTGACAACTGAGAGTAATTATAACCCTGCTGGGGGGAAAGAAAGAAGGAATGAGACATGGATTGGGAAGGAAGAATAAGTCAGTTAGTGACCTTCCCATGACCAACGCCACCTCAGTGGTGGATGAAGGGGGACTAAGGAAGCAGACTTTCCAGATGCAGCCCTCGGAAGCACAGTTCCCACCGCTTCTTCAAGCTTTCACACTGATATTCACCTCCCATAAACCTCCGCTCATGTGATACATGGTGAGCAAAGGAAACCTATCCCCAAGGAGAGGATTCTGCGCCAGGAAAGCATCTCCTTCCCCTGAACTTAGCAGGCTGTGACGTGGGTTTAAGGTGCTCTTGGGATACTAGCCAATCCTTCATTTTGCCTCTGACTGAGAACATATAAATAGAACAGATCTGGGGTAGAGTATGGACAGGAAAGAGTACCCGGCAAGCCCTTGAGTTTTCTGTCATCCTGAGAATAAAGACAGGTTTCCATAGATGCAGGTTTACAATAACTGATGTTGAAGAAGGTTCATGGGATGCATGGCAGGGCACATGACCCTCAACACCAGGAGCCAGAAGCTGAACGGTTTTCACCTCCTTCAGGCCTCTGCCATCACTTCCGGCTTTTGCAAGGATGACACGCATGCTTTCTGAAAGTCCACAGTCTTTGGACAAACATAGGCTGCTATCACAGCAGGCAGCATGTGGGGAAGACAGCCTCATTCATTTTATGTAAAGTCATATCCATCCATTTTCACGGGTACCCCTTACATACTTGACTCCAGTTGTTGGATCCTGTCATTTTTACATCTATCTAAAGAAATATGTAATCATTTGTTCATTGGTCTCTTCTGGCCAAAGTGGGAACCTGATGATGTTCAAGACTGTTTCTCCTGCTGCTTTCTTCCCAGAATGGTGACACCAGGGATGCAGTAGAGGCCCAATGAATAATTGTTGAATGAATGAATAGACCCTTTGTATCTCCTGAAGAGTTTTAATGAGATTCTTGGAGACAGAAATGTATACCACTATCAACTTCAGAATGGCCTACTCCATTCATTTCACAGAAAGCAAATTGAATTTCTAAGATGTCACAGCTTATACCAAGTCTTACTCTCCTGGAAGACCATGTTGGGATCTCTAGCCCAGCATCCAATCTGTCACTGGTAAGCTTAGACAATGCTGTTAAAAACATCTGATATAAGACAGGCTGGGAGAGATGAATGAGCAGGGAATAATTCCAGCACTCAGGAGACAGGTGCTCAATGGAAGGCATTCTCTGACCCCTGGGTTAGTAAACAAACAAAGAACACAAGCCACTGTGCCCTTCCGGCAGGATGCACACCTGGGGTGGCACTGTCAGGGAGCAGATGGCTGCCACAGAAGGCAGCATCTGGCTGGAAGAGAGTAAATTGAGCACCCCACCCCCGTAACCAGGGTTACAGTACAGAGAGTGCTGAAATACTGCTGGGGGGGGGGGAGCAGAGGAGGAGGGAGGATGTAAGCACACAGAATTCTTCCGCTCCACTGGAGGGTAGACCCTGTAAAGAAGGGTCACTTCCAGTCTTACTGAATCCCATGTTGACCACTGGAGAAATGAAGGAATACATTACCAAGCGTCTCTCCTAAGACAGGCTTAGTGCCTTGTCGGAGGCCATTCTTATCCTGGTAGGAAGCAGAGGGAGGTAAACAAGTCCCCCTCCACTGCACAGTACCCTCCCTGTTAGGTGAGAACTGAACCACTGACAGAAGAAAAGGCCCCCAGGTCAAGTCCACAGACAGGTCCATTAGAGGATCAGAGAAGTGGGCGTGGATCAGAAGCTCGGAAGCAGCGAGGGACAGAAGGAATACCAAGTCAATTCCAATCATTCAGAAGTGGTGCCATCTTTGCTATCAGGAGCACCCAAGTCCTAACGTGTCCTCCTTGCTATTGAGTCTCTTTGAACAAGTTACCCCATTATTAAGATGGTTGGCTTTACAAATCCATCACGTATGAGGAATTCTATCATTTCATTGTTGGGGACTGAACCCAGGGTCATACACCTACTAGGCAAGTACTCTACACTGAACTATACACATCGTTCTTTCTTACTATGTGCTCAGACTGGCCTTGAATTTGTGATCCTCCTGCCTTAACTTCCCCAAAGCTGGGATCATGGGTGTGCACCATTATTCCTGATTCATTTTAGGTCCTTGCAAGGATTACATAAGACAATATTTTCAGGGCTTTTCAGGTATGTCCATTCTGTGACCCAACACAATAAAAAATTATAAATTTAAAATAATTGTGTATATATGTGTGTGTGGAGGGAGATGATGTGCCAGTGGAGGCCAGAAGAGTCACATCCCTCTGGAGCTGGAGTTCCAGGAAGGTGAACATCCTGATATAGGTGCTGAGAATCAAACTCATGTTCCGAGGAAGAGCAGCAACAGATCTTCACATCTGAACCATCTTGCTAGCTCATAAACTCATAAACCTAATCAGAAAACTATGAGATTTTCTTTCCAATGTCATTACGTAGTTTTTAGGTGTGAACTTAGTGGATGGCCACATAGTGTTGCAATGACAGAAATTTGGACACACCTTCAAGGGACTGACCATTGGTAAAGGGTATGGATTGCTGGCTACTATGGCATTATGGGTCAGGCACACAAGGTGGCAGGAAGAGAGAGGTCGAAGCCAGCTCTTCTCTGACCTGAGAGCACTGTGAGAACTTGGCACTCTGACCAGAGAGATGAAGGGAGCTGTAGAGCACCAAAGAAGAGAGTGATACATCTAGAACTGTCCCTCTGTGGGTCACTCTATGAGTAACATGACGGAGGGGTGGGGGCAGATAATGATGGTTCCCTCGGTGAGACTAGTCAGTAGTCATTGGCAGTGATCCAGGCAGGAAGTAAAGATCTAATCTAAAGAGGAAGTCAAGGAGGCAGAGAAGAGAGATTCTCACAGGAACAATGGGTAAGGACTTCACTGTTCATGGTTCCCAAGGAACGCAAAGACAAGAACAAGCCTTCGAGAGTAATCTTCAGGCTGTTTCTAGTTGGTTATGAAATAGTATAGTATAGGATCCAGACTTAGCATATGCAAATCTTTACAGTAGGATGACCTTATTGAATTTTTCACAAAAATATTCATCTACAATGGGCTTGCCTATCTTAATTTCAAACCCACTGGTCTAGCACAGGTAGATCCTGTGGGGATATAATCTAAGCCCCATATCAGAATTCATGCCAATAGAACATTTTATTTAACTCTTTATTTATATTTAACTTTTTGTTCAATAAATTATTTACATTTCAACATGAACTCAGTATAAAATATAAGCTACTTTTCATTCTTTTCCCAACTCAATGTGTATTTGGAAGGCCATATCTAAAGTTGGCGTGGCCACACATCAGAAGCATGTGTCTAATGGCTATCATACTGAGTGGGTGAGATGATTGCATAGGTCTGTGCTTTCAGAGTCTCAAAAGACAAACAATGTAAGTTCTCCCACATATACCTACTCTCTCTTCCTAACTCTTACTCCTCCCTTGAAAACAAAGACTGGGCACCCGTGGTTAGATTTACACTGGGTATATTCAGCTTTTCTGCTTCATCTTCTCCATTGGATGCCAACCTGACCAGGTGGGCAGGAAGTTATGTGTTTTCTCTTCAGAATGCCTGCCATGTACTGACAAGGGCCAGGCGGCTTCACAGCTCCCATGGAGGAGACATTCCTGATTCTGAGGCTGTGGTTGCAAGCCCCTTTGACACACAGGAAGTCACAGCCTTTAAATTAGCCTTTATCATAGCATGGGCAGAACTTGGCCTCAACTCTCACGGCAGCCACAGAGGCCGTTCCTTGGATGACTGTAGTGGAAAGGGGCCCTTGAAAAGGCACAGACCTCACAGAATAAAACGTTCATGGTAATGATGACTATAGCCTATCTTTAACACAGGCAGAGTCCTAAGCACACATATATAAGCCATAGAAGGCTCAGCACATGATAGCAGCCACAGAAGTCCTTACTAAACAACTCCAAAGGTGGAAAGGATCTGAATACATCATGAGAAAAGCTTTCTCCAGAGAGCCCTGTTTTAGATTACATGGGGTGCACAAGGGGTGCTGCTTGCAATTTCAAAAGAGTTGGGTTCTACTGTATCCCAGAGAAGGAAAGAGACTCTGAGATCCTGTGACAGATTTCAGGAGAGCATAAAATATTAGCTGCACCTCTGAGAATAACAGAGGGGCTAGTCTTAGTTTTAGGCATTTTTTTTTTACTCTGAAACTCGAGAATAAATCATCACCAAACAATTTTATGTCAGTTTATGATCTGAGGACAATAAAGAGGGTTTCTGGGTCTTGACTAAACCCAGACTCATTGCCATCGGATGACATCACTCCAGCTATTTAGAGAATGTGGCTCTTTTGTAACTAAACATGTCACATGCTCAACTTGTTCATTTCTGGATTATCTAGGTCATTCTATATTATTCTGAGGCTCATTTATCATCACCACACACATAAGTGTCCTCCAAATTAACATTTATGATTATGATATTTGGCCATCCAACTGATTGCTTATATTTTTATTTCACATTCTCAATATAAAGGTCTCACAAAAATACAGTTTCATTTTCGATATATTCTTAAATGCCAAGGAAATGTCAAGGCACTCAGTGGGTAATTGACTAAATTGTCCAAAGACATTAAAACTAATTTGAGTAGAATGTAGTTGGGGAAGTAGTTAGCATATATGATGTAAGAGGACTTTTATTTTGTAAAATGTACCCCCAGCAAACTTGTAAGAGAAGAGCAGAGGCTAAGACTCAAACTCTAGGATGCCAACATTTAACAAAGAGATAAGAAAATAAAGTAATTTCCGGAAGAAAAAAATGTAGTCCAATCTTACTTTTGTTCCTGTAGTAATAGAGCTTGACCAAGGGCAGCTTGTGGGAAAGGGATTTAATCAGTTCACAATTTCAAGATGAAGCCCTTTCTTGAGGGAAAAGTCAAAGCAGTTACCCAATCACCTAGTCACACCACACCCAAAGGGGAAAGAAACAAATGCGCTCATGATTCCTGTTTGCTGCTCACAGTGGGCTCAGTCAATTACCAATCAAGACAACTCCCTATTCTAGGTTGGGGCAAGTTGACATTTGAAACTACCCAGCACAATGGTGTTATAGTGGATACAGCTGTAATATTTTAAGAAAATGAAATGCCAACTGTTGAAATTAGGAGCGGCGGGGCTGCGTCCCCGGCACCCGGCCGCCCGCATGGCTAGTTTATACCCAGAAATAATTACACGGAAACTGTATTCTTTTTTTTTTTTTTTTTTTTAATTTATTTATT
>NW_026067925.1:11015914-11022866 GCF_014885135.2 Alexandromys fortis | reverse complement strand
TTTTTTCTTGGTTTCCCAGGGTCTCATGTACGTATTTACTCAATTCTTCAAACTTTTTGTTATACTTCTCATCCATTTCTATAAAGGTGTTTTTTACATATTGTTTAAGGGACTCTATTGCTTTCATAAAGTCGATTTTTTCCACTTCTTCTGTGTTAGGGTGTTCAAGTCCTTCTGTTGTAAGATCATTGGGTTCTGGTGCTTTCATGTTGTTTTTCAGCTTATTGGGAGAATTTTTGCCTTGGCGCCTGCCCATCTCCTCCTATTGACGATCTCTAATTGGTCTTTTAAAAGCAGATCAGGTTTCCCTGCTGGCCAGAGGCTCCTCTTGCAAAATTCCCTCGTTCTGTTTCCTGGCTCCTGCCACGGGCCAAGATCCCTCTCACCCCTCAGACGGGTCTTCAGGAAAAGAACCAGGTTCCCTGTTTGCCCGGGACCTCGCCAACCAAAGGCCTACCTCTTTGATTTAATTGTCCTGGGGCGATCTGCTCTTGGTGTTGCCCTGGTCCCTGTCGCCTGCGTTGTCTGAGGAAACTGTATTCTTTCAAACACTGCCTGGCCCGGCTAGGTCCAGTTTCTTATTGGCTAGCTCTTACATATTGTTCTAACCCATTTCTAATATTCTGTGTAGCCCACGAGCTGGCTTACCAGGGAGGATCTTAACCTGCATCTGTCTGGAGCGGGAGCATCATGGCGACTCTCAACTAAGCTTCTTTTTCCCAGCATCCTGTTCTGTTTTCTCCGCCTACCTAAGGGTTGGCCTATCAAATGGGCCTAGGCAGTTTCTTTATTAATAAGAAATCACTCCCACATAAGCCAACGATATAGATGATACAAATTTAGCCCTTGAACATAAGTCTATTAAGTACTTACCACGTGAAGAGACTGTTCCAAGCACCTGGAATGTAACAGTGAGACAGAACAGTTTCCCTCATGGAGTTTACAGTCCATTGCAACTTTAAGGGAGAAGAGAAAGTCATTATTCAAGTTTGAAGTTTCGCCGTTTGGTGACCATCAGGGACAGGGAAAATAAATTTAATGACACAGAGACCTGAAAGCAAGCAAGAGGAGCTGGTGAATGCACAGTAAATGCAGTAAGAAAAGAAGACATTAGCTAGACAATGTGAGGGCTTTGGAGGTGAGCGTTACAGAGAATATCCAGGGAGACCAGAGTATATAGAAGGCCAACAGAGATAGAATGCTCAAAAGACAAACCAATAGAACAAAGCCAGAAACACTGCCTGGGTGTACACAGCCTATTGTCAAGTAATTTCTACTTCGAGATGGTCATATGGAGGTTGACAGAAGTTGCTGAAGTGACTGATCACAGGCTCAGCACTCTGAAATATGCAGGATGCCCCCTAAGACTTTGGATATTAAAAATCCTTCAGGCCGGGATAGTCACTGAGTACATATGATTGGATGATAGTGTCTCTAATTAAATGAGATGCTGTCCTAAGTCTATGTAGAGCTTGTAAATTTCCAATCATACGTCCATGCCATGCCAGAACAGATGAACCACTGTTGGACAGAAGGTGAAGGGAGGAAAGTTGGTCAAGCAGCCAATCAGAGTCCCCAAGTCCGAAGACTAACCTCTTATTCATAGAGGCCAATGTTACATGCTTTTGTTTATCCCCATGCTAAGTTGCCCTAAAATAATGTCTTGTTATCATGAGGCAGCAGCCTCACCCACAGCCCTAAAGTCCAATTTTAAGAAGAGAGTTTGAAATAAATGATTGTGCTTGGTTAGCAATGCACCTGTGGCCCTCAGATTCAAGCCTTGGCTGTATCTGAGAAGTGAGTGTGAGGTGAATGTTTGCCTTGGGTTTGAAAATTCATGGTCACAAGCTAGGGCAACCTGTGCCCTCTGTAGGTTGTCTGACCTGAGAGCTAAGGCCGGTTCACCTCAAATCTATATCTCAAACTAGACTATCATGAAAAGTCCTGGGAATCCTTTCAGACGGGGCATCTCTGTGATGGTTCATATTGTCAAGTTTTCAGGATCTAGAAGCATCAAAAAGACAGGCAAGCCCTAGGCAGGTCTGCGAAGAGTTTCCAGATGACGTTGATTAGGATGGGAAGACCCTGCCCCTCCTAAATGTGTGCCACACAACTCCATGGACCCAGGTCCTGGGGTATGAAAATAAAAGGAAACAAATGGAGCCCCTGCAGCCATCTCTTCCTGCTTCCTCACTAAAGAAGCAACATGACCAGCTCCCTCATGCTTCTGCTGCTGTGCCTTCCCCACCATGATGATGCATTGCACCCTCAAACTGTGAGCCACATTGAACACTTCCTTTCTTAGTAGGCTTTGTCAGGCAGTTTGCAATGGCAATGACACAAGTTTGTTGGCACTTTCTCCAGCGCTAAGTATAGAGAGTATAGGAAGGTGGTGGCATGAGACCCAGCCATGGGTCTGGGGCCATAGCTCACTTAGTAAATCCTTTGCCTAACAAACATGAGAGACTTGAGTTTGGTTCCCAGCAATCATGTGGAGTAAGTTAGCATGGTAGCAGGCTCTTGTAACTGCAACACTGGGGCTGTGGAGACAGGCAAATCCCTTGGGATTTCTGTCTAGCCGGGATAGCCAACTTGATAGGCTCCAAGCCAATGAGAGAGACCCTGTCTTAAAATTCAAGGTGGATAGCTGGGCAGTGGTGGCTCACACCTTTAATTCCAGCCCTTGAGAAGCAGATTCACAGGTGAAACTCAGTGAGATCAAGACCAACCTGATCTACAAATGGAGTTCCAGGACAGCCAGAACCATTACACAGAGAAACTACCTCAGAAAAAAAAAAAAAAAAGACTCTCACCCCATCCATTAGACCCTGGAAGCTACAGGTCCTACTCTGCTCCCAAACACTCCTATCCCCCTGCAACCTCAGTGGAACTCTGAAACACAGCCTACTACTACACAGAGAGACTGGATTAAAAAAAACCCTCACCATATAACAATCAAAATGCAAAACATAAATAATAAAGCAAGAATATTAATAGTTGCAAAGGAAAAAAGGCCAAGTAACATATAAAGGCAGACCTATCAGAATTACATCTGACTTCTCAATGGACACCATGAAAGCCAGAAGGTCCTGGACAGATGTGAGGCAGATGCTAAGAGACCATGGATGCAAGCCCAAACTACTATACCCAGCATCACCATCAATGGAGAAAACAAGATAGTCCATGACAAAACCAGACCTAAACAATACCTATCCACAAATCCAGCCCTACAGAAAGTACTAGAAGGAAAACTCCAACCCAAGGAAGCTAACTGCACCCACAAAAACACAGGTAACAGATAACTTCACACCAGCAATCCCCAAAGAAGGAAAAAATACAAACACTACCACCAAAAAATAGCACGAATTAATAATCACTGGTCATTAATATCGCTTTTAAAAAGACACAGGCTAAGAGAATGAATATGAAAGTAGGATCAATCCTTCTGCTGTATATAAGAAATACATTTCTATGTTCAGCGAGTCCAGTTTTATCCCAGGCTTTTTCAGACCCAGGCCAGCTGGCCTTGGTGAGTTCCCAATAGAACATCCCCATTGTCTCAGTGTGTGGGTGCACCCCTCGCGGTCCTAAGCTCCTTGCTTGTGCTCTCTCTCCTTCTGCTCCTGATTTGGACCTTGAGATTTCTGTTTGGTGCTCCAATGTGGGATAAAACCGGACTCGCTGAACATAGCGGACAATGAGGACTACTGAGACCTCAAGAACAATGGCAATGGGTTTTTGATCCTACTGCACGTACTGGCTTTGTGGGAGCCTAGGCAGTTTGGATGCTCACCTTACTAGACCTGGATGGAGGTGGGTGGTCCTTGGACTTCCCACAGGGCAGGGAACCCTGATTGCTCTTTGGGCTGACGAGGGAGGGGGACTTGATTGGGGGAGGGGGAGGGAAATGGGAGGCGGCGGCAGGGAAGAGACAGAAATCTTTAATAAATAAATAAATAAAAATACATCTAAACCTCAAGGACAGACATTTCCTTAGAGTAAAGGGTTGGGAAAAGATTTTATAATGAAATGGACCTAAGAAACAAGTGGGTGTAGCTATCCTAATATCTAACAAAATAGATTGAAATAAAATCACTATCAGAAGAGATGGAGAAGGATACTTTATGCTCATAACAGAAACAGTCCATCAAGTCTCAGTCCTGAACATCTACACCCCAATTACAAGAGCACCCACATATGTAAAAGCAACATTACTAAAGTTTAAATCACATATCAAACCCCACAGACTAATAGTAGGAGACTTTAACACCCCACTCTCCCCACTGGATAGGTCAACCAAACAGAAACTTAACAGAGAAATAAGAGAACTAACAGATGTCATGACTCAAATGGACTTAACAGACATCTACAGAATATTCCACCCAAACACAAAAGAATACACCTTCTTTTCAGCACCTCATGGAACCTTCTCAAAATTAACCCCATACTCAGTAACAAAGCAAACCTCAACAGATACAAAAAAAAATGAAGTAACCCCCTGTATTTTATTAGATAACCATGGTTTAAAGTTAGAATTTAACAACACTAATGGCAGAAAGCCTACAAACTCATAGAAATTGAACAAAGCTCTATTGAACCACCCCTGGGTTAAAGAATAAATAAAGAAATAAATAAAAGACTTCTTAGAATTCAACAAAAATGAAAGCACAAAATACCCAAACCTAAGGGACACTATGAAAGCAGTGCTAAGAAGAAAATTCATAGCACTAAGTGCTTACATAAAGAAAATGGGGAAAGCTCACACTAGTGATTTAACAGCACACTTGAAAGCTCCAGAACAAAAAGAAGCAGACTCACCCAGGAGGAATAGACAGAAAACAATCAAACTGAGGGCTGGAATCAATAAATTAGAAACAAAGAAAACAATACAAAGAATCAATGAAACAAAGAGATGGTTCTTTGAGAAAATCAACAAGATAGACAAACCCTTATCCAAACTAATCAAAAGGCAGAGAGAGAACATTCAAATGAATGATATCAGAAATGAAAAGGGGGACATAACAACAAACACTGAGGAAATCCAAGGAATCATTAGGTCATATTATAAAAACCTGTACTGCACAAAATTGGAAAATGTAAAAGAATTGGTATTTTACCACATACCAAAATTAAATCAAGACCAGGTAAACAACTTAAATAGAACTATAGCCTGCATGAAATAGAAGTCATCAAAAGCCTCCCCAAAACAACAACAACAACAAAATTGGTTTCAGGGCACAATTCTACCAGAACTTTAAAGAAGAACTAATACCTATATTCCTCAAAGTGTTCCATGGAATAGAAACAGAAAGAACTCTTTTTATGAGGCTGCAGTTACACTGATACTAAAACCACACAAAGACTCAACCAAGAGAGAGAATTACAGACCAATCTCACTCATGAACATTGATGCAAAAATACTCAGTAAAATATTGGCAAACCAAATCCAAGAACACATCAAAAAAAATATCATTCACCATGATCAAGTCGGCTTCATCCCAGAGATGCAGGGATGGCTCAACATATGAAAATCTATCAATGTAATCCACCATATAAATACATTGAAAAAACATATTATCATCTCATTAGATGCTGAAAAAGCATTTGACAAAATTCTTTATTAAGTAAAATGATGGTTCCTCAGAGCCCATTGTTTTTGTGTTATTTATAAAACTTCCTCCCTAAAGAGCCCTCTGTTTTCAGCCCCACTTACTCAGCAAACATTGCTGGAGAATACACATGTGCTGGGTGAATGTGGCTCTGTCCGCGGCACCCACATGCCTGTCCGTTCAGACAAGCAGCAATCGGTGTGAGTCCCCCAGCAGCATTCTCACGAGAGAATGGAGATGCTCCGGATAGAAATAGGTGCTGCGGAGGCTACATCCTGCCCCCATCTCTCTGGGGCCCTGGAACATTCTTTTACTCACAAGAAACAACGTGAGAGGAATTCTCAGTTAAACTGGGCTCTGGTGTTTATGCCTGCTTTTCCCAGGAAAGTAAGAACAGCAAGCAGGAGTGGGGTTCTGGACTAGAGTACACAAAGGAATGTGAACCCCAGGAATGAAGCAGGAGCCTAGAAGTTTATAGGGATCTCAGTAAAATCATCTATGCTACTAAGTAACCTAGTGTGTGTGAGGTGGGTAGGCCAAGAGAGAAGGGATCTATGTCTGGATGTTTGAATCAACACACAAAGAGAAAAGACACATAAGTTCACACATAATCAACTCAGTAATGCCTCACATAAAAGTTCATTACTTATACCACCATGTCATTTACACACACACACACACACACACACACACACAAACACACACACACGGAGGGAGATGGGGAAATGGTGGTTCTGGGAGGAGTTGGGGAAAGGAAAGACTATGAGCAAAATCAAAATATAAGAAAAATTTAAAAACCAGACAAGGACCTCACTGGGCAAGAAAGAAGCTCGGAGGTGAGGCAACAGAAAGGGCCAGCAGGAGAGTGGGCCAGCAATGGTCTCCACACAGCTCTAAGAATTAGCTAATCTCAACTGTACTGCGCACTTCTCTCTCAGCGTCACAAGCTTATATCCTGTATCCCACGGATACACATTTGGGAGGAATCACTCAACAGGTGCCTGTGGACAACAGATGGTTGTGAGCCACCATGTGGCTGCTGGGAATTGAACTCAGGACCTTTGGAAGAGCAGGCAATGTTCTTAACCTCTGAGCCATCTCTCCAGCCCCTGGGGTATATTTCTTGACAAGATGCATTGTTCTTATATTAGTCAAGACCCTTCTGAAAGACAGAAGCAATAAGATAATTTTATTGTTCTTAACTCAAATTTTATTTCAATTAACATTACCAGAAAAGGAAAAGAATTTACAAAACTTTATTCTCTCTCTCTCTCTCTCTCTCTCTCTCTCTCTCTCTCTCTCTCTCTCTCTCTATAAAAAAAAAAAAAAACAAAAAAAAAAAT